>NC_142111.1:6112068-6263103 GCF_056152115.1 Neolamprologus brichardi
TTTCAAGTTTATGAATCATGTCCAAAGAAGAAACCTTGGTAAACACTGACGAAGATCAAAATAAATAGCAACACCTATGAAGATTACAGCTCCGCTGCTAAACACAAGGAAGGGGAAACAGGACTGTGCATAAAAAAAGAGAGAGGGAGAAAAAAAAAAAAGAAATTCAGCTTTTTTTCAGTTTTTGTTCCAAAGCTATGAGTCATTATCTGAAAGTATGACTCACAACTCAACCGTGTTCCCACTTGTGACCCTTGGGAAAGGCGGGCCCCTGCATTTTTTGATCAGTCGCAAAACAGGGGAAACAAAAACAAACAAGCAACTACTGATTCGTACACTGAGGGGGATCGGCTGCAGAGAGCAGAGTACCATCAACTGTTTTGACATCAGACTGATGTCAAGTTTTGCCGCTTTTGACTTGTTCTGCTCTAGAATTCATCGTCTGAGCTGAGCAGCAGCGTTTTCTCTGTGTCCCCGCGGCCGCTGACAGCACTGTGGGCGCGGGAGACTGGCGGTGGCGCCCCCTGCTCCAGCGTGGACTGCTGGGTGTACTGCTGGTAGGCCGGGGAGAAGTTGTGGATGGCGTCCTGGACCATGTCGCCCGGGTTCATTGTCTCCTTCAGGCTGCTGGAGATGCTCTTCATGGGGGCGCAGCGGCCTGCGGGAGAGCCGTAAAAAAAGGAGGGTTAGAGGCCAAAAGCTGGGGTGAAAAATAGAGAGACTGGATGCAGGTGAAAAAAAAGAAAAGGAAGGACGGTGGGAGGATAAACATCAAAAGAAAGTGGATTTATAATGTTTAAGCACAGGGAGAGAGAGAGAGAAGGGAAAGGAAGAGAGATAAAAGAGTCAAAAACAGAAAGATTTAAGACAAGGGAAAAGTCTGGGAGAAAAAGGAAAAGGGCATCAGTGATTTAAAGGATGTAAAAAGAAGGAATGAGTGGGGGAAAGGGGGGGGGAGCAATTGTACAAGGGCAGTGGATGAGATTTAGAGAGGAGGCGAGAAAAGGGGGTTCACAGTGATTTAAAGGGAAGTAAAACAGGGAGAACTGCATAAAGGGAGAAAGGTTGGGGGGTTGCTTTAGGAAATGTCAGCACAAGAACCAAAACTGAATTGAAATATGAGATTTTAAAAATAAAAGAGAGAGAGAACAGAAACTGCTGGCTTAATGCAGCTCAATAAATCAAAATAGAAATAGCAGCAGTGTGAAAACACACAAGGGTGGAGTTCAACCTACCAAACTGTCCATATGTAGGAACAGGTCCTTTAGAGTGCAGCAGAGAAGAGAAGATAAAAAAAGAAGATAGATATGTAGAAACAGGCAAGTAGAAAGCGAAAAATGGGATATTGGGAGGTGAAAAATAAAGGCGAAGACAAAAACTTAAGGAAGTAGTAAAAAAAAAAAGAAAAGAAAAAAGATGGGGCATAAATGAGGAAATATGCATTGAAACGAATGGAAATGAGATGGAGGACAGACATGAAGTGAAAAACTTTTTGAATTCTTTTTTAAGACGGTAAATATTGTACGACAGATGTGTTAAACCCCGCTGTTTCCTTCCTCCCTTCTTCCCTCGCCTTCCTTCTCACCTGTTAAATCGAGACTTTTGTCCTTGTACACGCTGTATGTGAAAGCGTGCCGCAGAGCCAGTGCCGCGAAAAACATCTCGATGCATATGATGAAGTTCTGGTAACCGGCGGCGACCGTACCCTCACCGACGGACACTTCCACTGAGTTGATCTGAGGGATGGCACCGCATTTCTCCAGGATGGCCAGCAGCATGCCTGACCACAAATAGATAAGCACAGGAAGCTGTCACTCCACCTGTTTTCATAAAAAACGTCGTGTGGCGTTTTGTGCCGCGCTGACCTACCTTGCCAGAAGGAGAGGAAGATGACCGACTTGACCATGAAAAACTTGAGCATGGGGCTGTAAGGGCTCAGCAGCTCCCTGGTGGCGAAGTAGAACAGGAAGAGGGCGTACAGCGACAAGCTGACGGAGATATTGTAGATGATGGTCACGTACAGGTAACCGCTGGCAACACTGCAGAGTGAAGGTCAGATAAAACTGCATTAATGATGCTGGTTTGTGTTTGGGGTTAGTTCTACCTTTTGTGATTATTGAAAGCTCCCATTAGAGATGAAAGTCTGAAGCGTTCAATTAATCTAGAAATTAAAGTGGTAATCCTCATTTTGTGGAAGCTGTGAAACGCCTGAAAACGCCTGGATTCTCACAGATATACACCACCAAGTACACCACCAGCAACCTTCCTGTCTGCAGCACTTACTTAAAGTCTCCATCCTTGTATTTGCCGTAGGCCTGCAGGATGACGGTGATGACAGCCATGAGCGGTTTGACCACACAGAATTGCAGAGTGGCCTGTTTGCAAAATCGCAAGAAGCCAATGGAGTAGGCCTTTCCCCTCAGACAGCAGGTACCATACATACAGCTGGACCTGATGGAACCAAACATCAGGGAAAAGGAAAACATGTTGAGCAATAGTTTGTATTTTTTAAAAAGAGTCCATGCCATGAAAACAAATACTGTTTAAAGCAGACTTATTATGGCTACACCATGGGTGGCTCAGTGGTTAGCACTGTTGCCTCACAGGAAGACGAGGTCCTGCTAAAGCCTTTCTGTGTGCAGACTTCTCACCAGTTTCACTTCCTGGGTAAATTAAAGTTAATCCATTAATTTTTTTTAAAGGTGTTTTTCAGCTGCATAATTTCATTCTTGGACTTGACTAGAGCAGCTTTGCTTCACTCACAGTTCAAAAGTTCGGTGGGTCTGTTAACTATCTGACTGAACAAGCTGTTTCGGGACAACTTTCTGCTGATTGGCTGCTCCTCATACACAGCAGTAAAAAACAACAACATCTGAAATACAGCATTTAGAGTCTGAAGCCTGAGCTTTTAGAGACTTAAAGGGATTATTTGTAAAAACAGACATGATTATTTTAAACTTTGTCCATGTTTAATACAAGTTCACACCAGCAGAACAAAAGGAAAGCATAAAGAGTTCACTTTAAAGGCCTTTCAGGCTGAACTTACTCTATCGGTTTTCCTCTGATCTCAGCCATGATGGCGCTTTCTCCTCCCAAGTATTCGTAACACAGACTCAGGAAGTTGTAAATAACAAATGCTGAAGAGACACAAGGGGAGAAAAAGAGCTGATTTGATTATAATTGCTACATATGTGATAGTTTTGGTTTGTTATTTGATCGTTGCTTACAGTAAATTGTGTTTCTGGAAAAGCTCTTTTCAGACCACTGTAGGAAACTTCACTGACACATTCAAGTCTCCCAGAAGCCGTGACAGCGTGACAGTGAACCAACATGCACAATACCAGGAATTCTAAGGACCGCAGCTAAATGGAAATGAGCCATCATTCAATCAATTTTACAATTGATTTTCTAAGTCTGTGTTGTCCTCTGTGACTGGAGCCTGTTCACTAAAACTGTTAATGTTACAACAAACATATTAAGACTTTCTAAACATGTTTGGTTACAGATTTGGCTCCATTTGTTTTACATGTATATAAACAACTAAACATTTCACAACACTGGGTTCAAATTGTCAGAAAATAGCCCATATTTTTTATATATACTGAAAAAAATACAGCAGTAACTCACTTGATTACTCACAGACCTCCCAGCAGTCACACAATAACAAACACATCACTTCCTGTCACATTTGTTTTATCATGCGAACGGAAATATACAACACAATTCAAACTGAGGCGCAGCTCAAAAACAACAGCTGACCATGATGTAATTATATGAAATAATTTTTATACTGTCATAGGGACATGCGGCATAATAATATTTCACTGTAACAAAACCAGCTGTTTATAAATCTGTACTAAAGCATGACCTTCACACACAATCACAAGCATGCTTATATTTAGCATTAGAAAGTAACAGCTACTTATGTCCAAATCAAATCTAGTGCTGCTCTACTCAATGCAAAAACACATGGACATAATTCACGTAATCTGACAAGACTTGACCTTCAATTTTAATATCCAAAGAATTAACTAAAGTTGTATTTCTTTCATTAGCTAATAAATGTTCAACCACCTATTTTCTCTCCTCTGTGCTGCTTCAGTGAGAAGGTGTTCCAGATCAGGAGCCTCATAAAAAACATAACAGTGCTAATCCCGTTAACCCCCGAGGACCTTCCAGTCCTGCGCGCATACACGCACTCTTGCAGGGGTGTGTTTGAATGCATGCAAGGTAAATCCACTCTTGGATAACTTTTGTGAACTAAATGCCATCCATCCATCCATTCGCTTCCGCTTATCCTTTTCAGGGTCGCGGGGGGCGCTGGAGCCTATCCCAACTGTCATAGGGCGAGAGGCGGGGTACACCCTGGACAGGTCGCCAGTCTGTCACAGGGCCAACACACAGGGACAGACAACCATTCGCGCTCACATTCACACCTAATTTGGATTTTCCAATTAACCTATCCCCACAAGCTGCATGTCTTTGGACGGTGGGAGGAAGCCGTAGTACCCGGAGGGAACCCACGCAAACACGGGGAGAACATGCAAACTCCACACAGAAAGACCCCGGCCTGATGTTGGAATTGAACTCAGGACCTTCTTGCTGTGCGGCAACAGTGCTAACCACCGTGCCACCGTGCTGCCCTGAACTAAATGCATAAGATGAAAATGAATTAAACAGAATCCAAATAAAGACTAGGGTAGTGACTGTGCATCAGTTCATTGTAAAGTGTGAAAATGTAACATATCCTGGGTGTGTGCCATGTTTGTGCATGGGAGGTTCACAAAAGCACTGTGCAAGCATCGTGCCATAGCACAGAAGTCTCTGTACTGCTGACAGTGACTATAGTTCATCAGCTCTTTGCAGCTGTGTTATTTCTGCATATTTTCTTGCTCTGTTTTTAAACTCCACCCAAACTCTCTCTACAACTTTCCCACTGCCTTCTATCTGACGTCAGATGTCTGTCAGACAGTACTCGGGTAATAAGATGCCACACATGCCAAACACAAAAAGCTCGCCCACAGAGCTGAGTGATGAGAACTGGTTCATCTGCTTCCAGCAGCTCTCCTTGTGTCTTGGCTGTTTACCATTATGTTCTTTCACTTTTCCCCAAGGACTCCCGCCTGCAAGCGCTAGTTGCCACGGTGATACAGTAGGCCTACATACAGTGAGAACAGTAGGAGCAAGTTTGCAGCAAGTTTGGTTGAGGTAAACTCATTATCTGATGCAGCCACTCTGGTTGATGAGGGAGATTTGTGAGCGTGGTTGCCATGCAACAAGTCGGTCCTCACCGAGGAAAAGGACTCAGCGGCATTGTAGGAAGATGACGGCTGATGAGAGGATGAAGAGAAATGAAAAAGGGAGTGAAGACTTGGGCGAGAGCGCGGAGACGGAGGAGGTGAGCCATATGTATGACAAAGCAATATGACGAACATAACGCTTCCTGCCAAAAGCAGAACCAAACATAGCGATCCCCTTCAGCTCACATTCAAAAGCATGTGACGTCATCAGTTCGCCAACACAGGACACGACACGTGAGCCCAGCGTCACAGTAAGAAGATCATTTTTAGCTTTATCGTGACAACTAAACTCAGAGACTGAGTGGAGGCAGTCGACTTCCTTTCACCATCTTCTGCCAATTCCTGACTTTAATAGAGTGGGATACACCATGTCGGTTTTGTTTGAATCACCATTGGCCAAGAAGCCGCCAACCCACCATCTCCGTTAGCCAAAAAAAAAGAGCCCAGATTTTTTATTAAATCCATTTTTAGTGATTAAACTCATCCTGTCTCTACTGAGATTGGAGTCATGTTTCCTCTCAGAGCCAGTTTTCTAAATCCAACCAGAGAATTATGCCCAAATCAAAATGGCTGAGACACAGCCAAAATATAATGCAGAAAAGGCAAGAATCTAATAAGTGTGAGAGGGCCCTTTACAAAATAAGTATTGACTTGTAGTGGTAGATAATCTGTTAAGGATGACAGAGCAGACTATTCATTTCCACTCTAATCGGACCACAATGTGTTTCAGCAACTCAACTGGAAAAGCTGCCTGCAAAGACGTGAAAAGGATTTAAATCACAGAGTTCTGTTAATGGGATACAAATGACCTAGTGGGTCATGAGAGCTCAGAGTTTTAGCTTGACATTGATGAGATAAAATCAATAGCATGTCCTCACCTTCATAGCAGTCTCTGACGGTGTCAAAGTAAACATAGTACTGGTCGTTGGTGAAGAACAGGAGGCTGAGCCAGGAGTCAAAGGCATAGATGGGAACGATGAAGAGGATCCGTACGATATGGCGCTGCTCCCTGGGCGAGCTGTAGAAACGCAGGTGCATGTAGATCTAAGAGAGAAGGAAGAGACTTTCTGAACACTGGCAGGTTTTTACAATGACTCACAAGTCTACTTTAATGGGCATTTATGATTTCACAGGAAGTGAGCACAGAGTCCTTACAACTCAGGATGGACCAGAGGTAGATAGAATAGATCCTCCATTCAGATTTTTTTTTATTATAAGTCATTTATGCCTTTTTTCTATCTTGTGAGTTGGCCCATGTCACTGACCTCACTAATCAATACATCCCCTGAGCTCAACTCACAGGAATGTGATTTTATAAACCCCTTTCAACGTTTTAAAGTGTCATCTTGTGCATATCTGTGTGTGTATTCATGCTCTGTGTCACAAACACCTGCCGCGGGATGTTACCCGGCAACTTCTCTCGGCCTGAGCATGCTTGCTGGATCACATCACCTGCGCATTAAACAAACACACCTGTCTGTCTTTTTCGTGAGCACATCCATCACAACAGACCGTCTGCTCGCTCAAACACCAACACATGCACTTCCAGCAGAGCACAATATATTATAGTAAAAGTAGAACTGAACAGCACACATCTCTCTTGATGACACTGGGAAACAAGCAGGAGCCCATAGAGATAAGTGCTGAGCCAATGTGCAAGTGCCAAAAGCTGCAGTCCCCCTAATGGCCACCTGTGATTGGATCCCAACTTTGCACCATTAAGGACCTGCTCACAGCCTGGTGCAAGAACGGTCTTCATCTCTATAGACAATTAACATTCTTATAAAAAGTACTGAGATATTTTTTGTTATATAACTCACCTTTTTAAACTTTATTAAGGCTTCAACTATTGTGGTCAATTTGGAAGCTGACACATGCAGCTGGTGTCTTATATCTTGCTAGCTCGCAAAGTCATAACTGTTTTTGTATAAATAATATTGAATACTTGATATCCAAGATGTCTGTTCTCCTTTTTTTGTAAATGAAACTTTAACATTATTAGTCTGTTACTTAGCACTAATTATTAGCTAACTGAGTATCTGCAAAGTATCTCTACAGTGTCTGGGTGTAGCTTACTGATCTAAGCCTGCTATTGCTAGCTTAGGTGATAAATAAGCACTCCACCCTCACGTGAAATCAAAATATGGCCCCTGCAAGTTCCAGAAATCAAATATGACAGGTAAAATTTAAAACCTGAGGTGGTCATCTTTTATATAAAGTCTACACCAGGAAGCTGTTACCTGGTGACAGGTGAGGATTAGTGCAGTCCAGACGAAGAAGCCAGACACAGCCTGCGCAGCTGGAGTCATCAGAAAGATAGGTGGATCCGAACCGAGAAGAGGGGCATCAGGAAGCCATGAAATATTGGGGCCCATCGGAGCTGCCGTGGGTGGGGGGCCAGGTGCCGGAACAAGCGGAGAGTCCTCCCCCAGCCTCTCTGAGAGCGGCACGTCTCGCCTCCACAGTTTTAACATCTGGAAGTGACGTAGACACTGGTAAAACATTCACATCACAAACTGGAAAGAATAAAAGGCACATCAGAGATGTCAAAACTCTTCTCCAACAGTGATCACACTGTGATCTAATCCATGACGTATGAAGAGTCACCAGTAATCATCAACCTGAAATGTCGATGTCGTGTTATCAGTGTAATGTGTAATTTGTGATAAGAGGAGATTTCAGAATAAATGCAAAAAAACTCTAGGTCAAAATATCTTCACTCTGAGTAAAGAATGTGTGTGGACTGTTTGCTCATGGGCACCCACATTCAACTCAATGTAAAACAATGTCTAACAGCAACATTTTAACTCTGGTTTTTAAGTTAACAGACAGCAAAGCCGTCAGCTATCATCCATTCAGGCCTTTCACGGCTCAAAATGTAAGAAAATGCTTTTTGAACAGAAAGACTAGCAGCAAAACATGACGTTTAAAGACAATTGTTTTCAGTTTCTGCATTTCTCTGCAATGTAACTGCATACTCAGAATAAAATCCTGACGATGTGGACCCTGGACATTATAACAACACCGAATGGGCCTAAAATAATTTGTTAAAATTTATAATGTCACACCTTAGGGTGCATTTTCTTCATGTATGATCAGTGAGCTGAACAAGAACCACTTTCAGCCAGAGGAAATTTAGATAGAGACAAAAGATTTTAAGTCAAGCGGCCCTATCAACAGCTCCTGATGATGGGGACAGCTGCTCGCTGACTGTGACGAACAATGGGAATGTTCTCGGGGTGTCCGTGTTCTTGCTCACGTCACTGTTGACAGAACCAGGGGCAATAAATAAAAAGAGCAGGCGTGAGTGCTATAAGTGGAAACTGATTGTGAGCGAGAGATGGTAACCTTCAGTCTCACTAATCATGCTGTCTGTCAGAGCAGCACATCAAACAAACAGCACACAAGCTGACATAATGACACCCCCTCCTCCCACACACACACATCAGCAGTCCTCCTATTTACTTTCTTAAAATAAATTACATTAAATTGTAACAAATGAATTTAGTGGGTTGATAAAATTAGGCTACTTATAGGCGTTTCTTTGGTGGCTAAGATCTGTGTGTATGTGTGTGACAGCAGGCCATTTGTATTGGTTTGCAGGGGATCAGCATATGTCAACAAGAAGAAATGAAGGCATCAGCAGCCACACATATAATACCAGGCACAGTGAAAAGATGCTCTGCTGAAGCAGAGGGCCATCTTTGTGTCTCATTTGAAAGGGGGGAAATAAATAAAAGGTCAGTCTATGCAGTCTCAAACGCACAAGGGAATAATATAGGGACAGGCAGGCGGTCAGGAAAACAAAGTAACAGATGGAAAGGGGCAATGGGGGGCAGACGGGGTGGGTTTATCATTAATGGTAGCCAGACTGGATTAGCAGGCGTACAAGCAACAACAACACAAACAGTTCAAAAACAAAAAGACGCTAAAAATCTGTGTGTGTATGCCTTTCAGTTACTTCAGTAATCATTTATTATGTTGCTGTGATTTATTCAAAGTGAATGAATGAATTATAAAGTTGAAATAAGAAAAAATATTCATTTCAACAAGCTTTTATTTAAAAAGACTCACCTTTGCTAAATGTTAGCTACAACAATCCACAGCTGAACTTGAACTGTAAGCGTGAAACGGACACAGAGTTTTATTATGCTAGCAATGAAGTAACAATTGAAGTTTTCTAGTTTGTTTTAAAGTCTAGACTCACCCGCTTATTTAAAATCGTCCTCAGCTCCGTCACACACACAAAAAAAATCTTCGGCTAGAAATAACCCACAAACGGCCTTAATTCCTTCTCAAAGCAGCACCGTTGCTCCCCGGACATCCATGTTGAGTCGTCGGTGGACCGCGCCGTTAACCCCTCAGCGTCTCACCCCAAAAACTCACCTCTAAAGTTTGTCTGTCATGTTACACAACTTCTACTCTATCTTTCTGTTGCTCCTATGTATTTATAACTCCTAGCGTCCACCTAGTTTTGTCGGTGTTTCAGAAGTTAGTGCAGCAAACCCTGTCACTCTCCTCCGATCCCCTGTCTGCGATCAAGCTCCAGCTCCAGTCCAATCCCTGTCGGATTAACTGCAGATCACACAGCCCCGCCTACTCCGCGAGGACGAGCCAACGCAGCCAATCACCTACCTTTTAATTAACCGGAAAGGGGCGTGGTCTGCCTACTTAACACTGAGCTTGCGCGGTTCTATTCTTGGTCCAGAGATCAGCAGCAGTGAGAGTGTGGGTGCTGCACAAACAAAGGTGCTCCCGCAAATTCAGTGAATGATTCATTATTCGTTTACAACTTCCTGTCCAAACTGTGTAGTCGATGTGTGGGAAACGGAAACTGCATAACGCCTTTATTTTACTTTTTCAGACCTTTGTAGGCTTTTCATGGCAGAAAAAGCACACGTCTAATTAGCTGCATTAGTAATGGCTAGTGAGCTACCATTTAAGTGCAACAGTTAGCAGTTATTAAAAAACACTTTCATCGCAGTACCATTAATATAATCTAAAAAAAAAGTTCAATAAATAAACAAATACTCTCAAAATGGCACCCTACAGGTTATTATTTCCACATTTGACACCCCGTCATAGAGCTTCATTATCAAGGCCTGGGAATTTGGGAATTTTAACAACATTCATTTGGTAACACAGAAGGTCTGGCTGAAGTCCTCAAGTTTATTTTGACTGCCAACATTACTTTTCATCTACAGTAATTCCTGTCTTCTTTATTACGAAATGAGTGCAAAAGCTAAGAATTAGACCTGGAAGTAGAGCAAAAAGAAGGGGCCAGTAAGTGTTGATGTGGGGCTAGCATGCTTAATTTTCACGCAAGCTTGACATTTAGACGGAGCTACACAAACATGGAAATACATGACAGACTGGGGAGACAAAGGATGAAACACAGAGAGAAGAGCATGGAAACAAGGGAGACACAACTGAGAGGAGGAAGACTTCCACAGGAGACACTTAATGCAGATGGATCAACTGAAGGGCCAGATGGATCTCTCAGGTTCTTTGCTATATTCTTTCCTATTTCTTAAAAAGATGGCATTTAAATATTGTACACCACACACAGGTTTTCTGGAATCACTTTATTCGTGCAGAAATACTATTTTATGCCTATCAAACTGACCTTTGGCATGTTTTGGGTATTCTTCCAAGTTCAAATTCCAGTTTCAAATTGGTTCAAGTCTTGTGCCTAATTTATACTTAAATGATCCACGTATCAGCATCAAGTAGCTTAAAAACAGATAACACTTCTCTGGTCAGATAAAGGAACTACTGGAAGTAAATTTTAAAGACATCTTTAGACTTCTGTACAGCATTTGTATTCTGAGATCAGTTATGAATATGAATATTTAAGCATGTTTCCATCAAGAGAAAGATATCATTAGAAGTTTGTATAAGGTGTGTATATTTTTTTTATTGAATCAGAAAATATACACAAATATCATATTAATAAAGTTGAAGCATGGTAAAGAAATGTACAGGACATCAGTCATCATCCTCTAATCAGAGACCTCCATCCATCCTGACAGGCCTGGGTCAAAATACCGATGAGTACATTTTATATTATAACAAGAACCTTTCTGTCATTGCCTGCCACAGTGCAAACCAAAACAAACGCGTGGCAGACTCTAAAGGTTTCCGGTAAAGTTTCACTTTCTATCCCAGGTGTGCCAGGACGTACTCTTCTCTCCAGCTCCGTCTTTAAACAATCTGTCACATTCTGGCAAAAGTATGTACACATTTTACATGTCATATAAAATGGGACAAAAGCAAAAGTAAAGAAAAATACAAATGTAACACCAGACTTGCTCACCACCAAGATCTTACAACTTTCTCGAGTCTCTTCATGCCTGGAGTTGCAAGCTGGACTAAGGCTTCATCATATCATACAATCCACGTTATATCCCGATCTCTGCTCGTGGCAGTCTTTTTGCGCTTTTCACATTCAGTAATGTTTTCAGTCTTCCTTAGGTAAGACTGTAACAAATGTGCTGAAAAATAGGAACTCCTAACAGGTTTTACAGCCTCCCTCTTCCCCTCCACTAGCTTTCCTTTCTTCTGGCTCTCTTAAGCAAAGCTGAAGGCAAAACGAACGATTAGGACAATAACACAGACAGACACGTTTACTGACGAAAAGCAGCCTCACTCCCATTTATCCCCTTCCTCTGTTCCTCCCGGTGGTCCACGTTAAAGCAATCGCCTGGCTCGCCTCTCGTAGGCCTGGATACACTTTTGTTTTGCATTTGTCTCCATGTTTCCTTTTTTTTTTTTTTTTTTTTAAGATATCTATTAATAATAAAGAATACCACAAGCAGCAGATGTAGCTCGCAAACATTAGCAGATCGATAGTTGTTGATTTTATCACAGGTGTAAACCAGAAAATAACTGACTTAGTCCATTTTGTGCACTTTGATGGTTTATTTTATGCGAGTTGAGTTGAGCCTCTGAATTGACCAAGTCGACGCCCGTCCGGCAACACTCTCTGAAAAGCAGTATCAAACGGTTCCAGCCTAGAGTTCGTCTGTCCCACTGGTTTTCCATCATCTCAGCAAGCTTTAACACTGGGCATGCTCACACCGCATACTGACAGACACACGGACGATCGATCCCCCTTTAAGGGCCTGTAATGCTTTCTCCTCCTGCAGTCACTCATGTTTTCATTCATCCATTTGAAAAGTAAGGGGTATTTGATACCCTGCAGCTGCTGAACCGCAAGAGAAAAAAAGAAGGACAAAACAGGAAAATGTTAGTCTTTAAAAGATGAAGATTTTCAGCTGATCACTCTGTGCTGCTTCTGTTTTGTAGCCTTAGTCAAATTGTAGTCCACCCGTTTATATGCCTGCTAAGTGCTGCTGTACTGCGCTACTGTTACCATAAATACTACTTAAATTCTGTTTAGAGTAAATATATTAAGTCTGCTTTTGCAGCATTGTCATTTTAAAAGAAATTTAATGACAAATGTCTTATGTTACCCTTTCCTGCATTTATAAAGTCAACTGGGATGTCATAGAGCAGTGCCATAAAACAAGTCATCAAATTTATTTGTGTCATTTGTGTGCATTTTTCCCCCTGAGCAGTTTTACTACTTCCCTCACACCCTGCTGCACCCATACACTGTATATAAAAGATGGATCTGGTTTACAGGACTGAAAACTGAAGTTAGTTAAAAAAAACAGCTGCAATCTTTTTAATTGACCAGAAGGTGGCCGACTCCATCCATCCGCCCATTTATGCTCGCCGTTCACCCCGTAGCACGGTGCTATGTGACGAATCTGTGACGAAACTGATGTCACATCCTCTGTGCTGATTCTAGTTGGTCATGCGTCTGTCAATTTTTAACTTGGAGTGCACAGCTGTGTCTGTTTTTACTGCTATTTTAATGCCAAATCGGTACAGAAGCTCATTGACAGATTCCACAGGGGTAGAAAACAACAGACTGTGCAATGTCATTGGCTGTATCCCAATTCAGGATCTGCAGCCTTAAAGGCCGCATTTTAAGGCCGATTACGTCACCGCGACGCGACGAAGGCTATCCCAATTCGAAGGCTGCTCGAAATGCGGCCCTCAAATGCGTCCTTAATTTCCCTGAATTTTAAGGACGTGGCGGTGTAGACTTCGTGGCCCAACATATCCCAGAATGCATAGCGCGGCGGTGGGTGTGGATAATATTGCCGGAAAAAAACAGCGGATGAGGGGCGCCCGAAGAGTAAACTTTAAGTAAGTACTGAATATTATGCCACTTATCTATGCGCAAATGTTTAATAATGAAGAACATGAAAACATTACTGTTGGCCACATGTCGGCAAAGTCATGTGACATTAGTGACGTTTGTACTAACTTGGTTTTAAAGCCTTTACTTTAAAATATACGCCGTTCAGTAGCTGACCTTAATCTTACAGAGAATGATCAAAGCTCATGTAGAAACAAACAAACAAATGAACAAAAGATTTTCTCCTTCATTTCTGTCAAACAAAGCTGTATGAAACGTTTCCAGCTGTTAGTATCATGGTTGCTAGGCAACCTGGGCAGCGCAACGGAGGCTAGACCGTCCCATTTCACAAGCCTCGCACTTCGGGCCTTATCGGTCTTTAAGTACGCGGCCCTTGAGGACCGTTGAGGCTGCGTACTTTAAGGCTGCAGACCCTGAATTGGGATACAGCCTTTGACTCCAGGTTTGACTTCTTGTCTTCCTATATCAGCGCTGATGTTTTGTTGATAGTGTCTTAGTGGTGACACCGATTGCTCGGGAGAATACTGCAGCACCTGCCTGTATCTTAATGAAGACCAGAAAACCAGGGTACGTTTTACAGTGTGGCTGCGCTATTTTGACAAGTTGGTACCGTGTGAGCGTGTAGGGTGACTCGTGACAATCTATTTTCAAACTACACTATCCCTGTGATGGGGATGGGAGCTTGTGGTTGCACCCTTCTTTTTATATACAGTTTATGGTTTTGTCCCTTGGCCTCGTCTAACACACACCAGCAGAGGAGGTGCACGCATAAACATACATCGTGAAACAGAGGAGAGGAGAGCGGCAAAACAACGGCCGCAATTTATTGGACAAAGACAATTTTCATAGCTCTGTGGATCACAGCGAATTTTAATCAGTACTGGTTTCCAGCTTAATTCAGCTTTACAGTTAAACAGTGTAGTAGTAAAAAGTACATAAATTGTGTCCTTATTCAACACATCCAACACATGGATTAAATCACAAAGCCAGTTGTTGTGTTGTGGCTGGATCTTTTTTTCTTCTGCTGTTCATCTTAAAGTTGTCTAATGTCTGCTGTACTCTAGTGCTGAATCACTGGGTCTATATTATACACAACATGCAACAATTACAGCTCAAGAGCAAGGATTTTATTTTAGTTTTTTTAAATAAAAGAAACGCTGTCTGTGTGAGTATGTGTCAGACATGTCCTCACCTGCCACTGACCTGCAGGCCAGGGAGAAGGAACTCACTTTGCCAGATGTTCAAATGGCACACTGACCTGAGTAAGGAGAGAAAACGAGATGATTAAAACAAGGCAAAAGCTAAAAAATAAAGAAAAGAGCCTTTCTACGCATAAACTACGCGAGCCGTCTTCAAGTTTAATTTAAGCAGACGGCCTTCATAGAGTTTGGATCATTTTATTCACTGCAGCAAACAAAGGACAGACACTGAAAAAAACCTGACGTGCCTACTTATTACCTGTCAAGATCATAGGATAGTCTGGACAATTAAGTTCCTTGTTTTATATACAAGTACATTATAAAATATTCAGTCAGTGAACAATGTAAAGTCATATTTTATCCATTTGAATTTCATGTTTGGTTCATGTAAGAATCTTTAAAGAGCTCAGAGTGGTCATTCAGGTTGTCTGCTGTCACTGCTACAGGATGTAGGCACTGAAGGAAGGCCTTGGAGAATTAGTCTGCCTTCATATCATATTTGACTTTAAGCTCCACAGTAACAAAAACTCTTCATGTTTTGGTGGTAATTATAAGTAGATTAATGATGACTATTTTCCTGCTTCCAGTATTTCAGATATGCATCACTAGTTAGAGCAGAGTGCCAATATAATGAGAAAATGCAGTAATCTAAGTTAGTGCAAACTCTTCTCGTCCACTTTCTCCACAAAAAAGAAGAAATAAGGAAAAAAATTGTTTCAAAAGAGCAAAGAGTGACATCTGCTGCAGATTATTTGTGGTCAAGCTTCATAAAGTTCCCTGTAGTTCCTGTGTGCTACACATGCTTGCATAACATGTAAGGTTCTCTGTCTTAGTTTACTGTATTAAGTTATATTTATATAGCACCAAATCACAACAACAGCCAGCTCAAAGCACTTTAGATGACGAGGTATAAACCCTACAATAATACAGAGAAAACCCCAACAATCAGACCGCCCCTTATGAGAAAGCACTTTGGCGACAGTGGGAATGAAAAACTCCCTTTTAACAGGAAGAAAAATCCAGCAGAACCAGGCTCGAGGAGGGGCGGCCATCTGCTGCGTGTGAGGTGATGTCTGAATATCCATCACCAGTCCTGAGTGTATAGAACGACACAGTGCTAATCTTCCTACCTGTGATGTGGTGATGCGTGATTGGTCGAGGCGTGCAGTGAGATCGGAGGAGGAGACATTAGCCGGGGCCCCGCGATGAAGCCTCATGGCCACCTTCCTCTCTCGCTCAGCTCGCTCTGCTCTCCCAGCCTGAGGAGAGCGATTACCTGTGTGAGCACACAGAAACACACACTTAAAATGAAAACCTGAACTCTGCTGCTGCCCTCCAACACCCAGAAGAAAGCAACACCCGAACCTGACTGCTGGACCCCACGCGTAGCTGGGTTAGGAGGAGCAGCGTCTGCCTCGTTCCTCACTCTGTTGGCCGCAGAAGGGTTTGGACCCGGCGGCAAAGCTCGACCTCCCGCTCCTCTTTGGCCTCCTCCTGGTCTTTCCTCTCCATCTTTCCCCTCTCTCCTCTCCCTTTCGCCATCGTCTGTTGTCCTGCTGGCCCCCTGAGACACAAAGGAATAGCATAGATGAGAAAGTCTGCTAGAAAAGGGATCAATCGTCCGAGTCCCAGCGACACGCACAAACTTCAGCATGTTCCAGTCAAAGACATAGTCGTAGGAGAAGCCTTGTCGGTGGAAAAGGTTCCTGAAGAGCTGCCTTAGATAAGAGTAGTCCGGCTTGTCATCAAACCGTAGGGAGCGACACAGGTTCAGATACGTGGAGAACTCAGCTGGGAAACATAGGAGACAGAAGATTTAGAGCAAAGTCAGATGAACAGCCTGACAGAAAAACTGCAAAAACCTCTTTACTGCACTCAAGAACACCACTCCAACAGCTACTCACATGGGTAACCTTTGCACAGCACCTCAATAGGGGTGGACATTTTCTTCTCACTGATACGTTCATACTTCTGCCGCTTGGTGGCAGCCTTGAGTCCTTGCCATGGCAGAGAGCCCAGGTTGAAGTACATGAGAACATAGCCCAGAGACTCCAGATCATCACGTCTCGACTGCTCTGTGGAGAAAAAGACGGAGCAAAGGGACGAAAAGAGAGAAGAGAATGAAACAGCAGGAAATGGAGGGAAAGAAAGGAAAAAGCTACAGCTCTGAGAATCATGTCACAATTAATAAAAAGGAATCAGAAAAATCACATTGGGGTCCGCAGAACACACACAACAAGACAGATACGCTGCCTTACCGATGCCCAGATGGGTGTTAATGGAGGCGTAGCGGGCGGTGCCGGTTAGGTTTTTATTCTCACGGTAAGGGATGTGCTGGTGAGTCCGGGCGTCACGGTATTTCTTGGCCAGGCCAAAGTCGATGATGTAGACCAGGTTTCCCTTCTTCCCGAGCCCCATCAGGAAGTTATCGGGCTTCACGTCTCTGTGGATAAAGTTCTTGGAGTGGATGTACTCGATTCTGCTGATCTGAAGACAGACAAAGGGGCTCACTAGTTATCTTATATGCTGAGGCACAGTTAGCAAAAATTTCCTTTCATGAAGGTAAACAGCAGTTTTTCAGGTTTAGCCCACAGACTGTATGTAAAAGATGGACGTATGCATGTTAATGAGAAAAGGGAACCATGCAGATTATGCAAAAATATTGTAGCAGTTTGGATTATCTTGTCTTTATTGCCTTTTAGGAGTCATCTACAGTATCTTAAATGTAAGTGTCCTTGAATGCAACAAAAAGAGAGGCGCTGTACCTTTACTGCACAAAAACATAAAGCAGCCACTGTTTAAAAGTACGAGACAAAGGCCTCGTGTGCACAAGCATCGAGCAGTTATTCCTTCTCACACAGTTAGTTGCATCGACTGCCAGGGCCACGACTCTGCAGCTCTCTATGTACTCAGTGTTACAGAGAGTTTGATCTGGAGCTGAAAGTCTGTTTTAAAGTCTCATTGGCTGATGAAATAATAGTCGAGTCATTGGTTTTGATCAATAACCCTGCCAGCGTTTCTGCAGATATACAGAGGTCGTTTTACAGGGGTAGAGAAAGTTATTATTAGAGGAGAGGAGAAAGACTCTTAACTAACGCTGAGCCTCGGGCCAGAAAACAAGCTTCATCTGTTTAGATGGGAATTCTTCTCGGGTTTTAAATGATTTGTTTATTCTGAGCCTTAACATGGCAACAACTTCTGATAACATTTTCTGTAACTTTCTAATGTGCCGTGTGCAAGCAAAGGTGACATTTGTGAGAGAAAAGTGATATATTTCTCAGACGAGTCTCAGTCTTGAGGAAGTGTTTTAAAAATGGTATGAAATTCTGACAAAGTGCACAGAAGCTCTTATTTGAGCTCTTAACGTGATTAGTTACTGCAGATGATAGGGTGCAAGGTGGAAAAAAAGAAGCCCTGATGAGCTGTTAGGCTTTTTGTGGCCAGTCGGTCTCACCATCTGGTCTGCCAGCAGCAGGACTGTCTTCAGGCTGAACTTGCGGGAGCAGAAGTTGAACAGGTCCTCCAGACTGGGACCCAGCAGCTCCATCACCATGACGTTGTAGTCGCCTTCCGCTCCACACCACTTGATAGACGGGATTCCCACTGTGGTGTGAGAAGGAGCAGAAATGTTAGGAAACTGAATCATTTGGAGTAACAGAAGATTTAGGTTAAAATTCATCACCTAAATTTAGCTTTCTTTCAGATGACACGAAAGATTCTCACTCATATATGAACCTCTGCACATAAATAAAGCTTCATGTTCCATCCATCCATCCATCTTCATCCGCTTTATCCGAGGCCGGGTCGCGGGGGCAGCAGCCTAAGCAGAGAGGCCCAGACCTCCCTCTCCCCAGCCACCTCCTCCAGCTTATCCGGGGGAACACCAAGGCGCTCCCAGGCCAGCCGAGAGATATAATCTCTCCAGCGTGTCCTGGGTCTGCCCCGGGGCCTCCTCCCGGTGGGACATGCCTGGAACACCTCACCCAGGAGGCGCCCAGGGGGCATCCTTGTCAGATGCCCGAACCACCTCAGCTGGCTCCTTTCGATGTGGAGGAGCAGCGGCTCTACTCTGAGCCCCTCCCGGATGGCCGAACTTCTCACTCACCCTATCTCTAAGGGAGAGGCCAGCCACCCTTCGGAGGAAGCTCATTTCCGCCGCTTGTATCCGTGATCTCGTTCTTTCGGTCACTACCCACAGCTCGTGGCCATAGGTGAGGGTAGGGACGTAGATCGACCGGTAAATTGAGAGCTTCGCTTTTACACTCAGCTCCCTCTTCACCACGACGGACCGGTGCAGCGTCCGCATCACTGCAGCCGCAGCACCAATCCGTCTGTCGATCTCCCTTCTCCCATCACTCGCGAACAAGACCCCGAGATACTTGAACTCCTCCACTCACTCCACCTCACTAAAGCTTCATGTTATTTATCTTATGTCCGTCACTGTGTTATCACCAGCTCAGTGCAGCAGGATGATCATTACTCCCAGTGACCATAAAGACACTCAAATGCTCATTAATTGCATTTCAGTCAAAGATAGCTTGGGTTTCAATGCCTTTGTGTGCCCTGAAATGTCTTTCAAATTCACCATAATCTCTTTGCAATCATTGTTGATAGCTCTCAGCAGCCCTAAATACTCCTTAGTGACCCTAAAACTATTTACTACATCTCAGCAGACCGGTAGTAAAGCTGTCAAAGAGACCCTGAAATATTTCTCTGTACCTCCACCCTGCATCATTTTGTAGAATTTGCTCTCGATGTGGAGCTGTGGATGTTTGGTCTTCACACATTCCAGTTTAATGGCTACTTCCTCTCCTGTAGCAATGTTTGACCCTGATGAGAGAAACAGAGGTTAGATCAGAAGAACTTAAGTCTACAAACCCACAAAATTGATGGCAATTGGCACTACTTGCTTAGATACTCACCGAGATAAATATCTCCAAAGGATCCACTCCCTATCTTCCTCCCAAGGCGGTACTTGTTCCCCACCCTCAACTCCATGGCTCCTGAGCTCTTCAACTTGCTGGAACGGTTCGACAGAATCACACAGACACACACACACGCACAAAGCTGTCATCAGTCACCGGTGATCAATAGAGTGAAAGGACACTGGTGAAAAGACTGCAGACTTTAGAGTACAAGCGGTTAGGCCTTAGGCTGCTGTATCAGTGAAGGGAAACAGAACTGTAAGCCTGAGCAAAGTACAATGACGTAGTGCAGCCCGAGTTGAATCTCTGGAGCCAGGAGGGAAACTGTGGCACACATGTGGCCAAAGCGTCAATAAGACACGACCTAATGAAACACCCCTGCTCCTGACGTGTGCCGAGGATGGTTGACAGTAAATTCCGGGCAACAATGTAGGCCAATAAAGTATTTATAAACTGCATGGAGCAAAAAAAAGGTGAGAGTGAAGAAGAACAGAGCCTGTAGTTGTGTAACATGATTTATTAAGAACTGCAGGGGGGGGAATCTTACACACACACACACACACTCTCTCTCTCTTCCCAAAGCACTTTAAAGGAGTCTTGTGTACAAGTGATTTGCATAAACTTGCAATTTCTCACCGGGGTCCCCTCACAAAATTTGAATGAGTCATGTTTTCCTCATCCTGGCGCTAACTGTGTGCATAAGGACATAAAAGTGTGAGGTGATGGAGGGGGCTTTTCGACAAAGGTTACGCTTTTACAAGCCAGCCTGACATCGCATTAATCGCTGACTAAGTCCCCCCCCCCCCCTTTCCGTCTTGACTGCATTGTAGACGAACCTCCACATACACACCGTGCACTGCTGCACACCGCCAAACCCTTTCCAGCAGGTTTCTCAAGCTCGTTTTCTCTCTCAGCCTTCCAGGAGCTGCTGCTGCTGCTGTGCTGCCAGCGTTACAAAACAGGGACCCACTATTGCAGCAAGAGACTGCAAAAACAGGCGAGACGTGGTATTTTCACCCAGCGTGCAGTTGCCCCAGATATCACAAAGCAAATGAGGAAGGCCGTGCATGCACAAAAACCCCAAAAACCCCACAAACCCAAACAAACAAATAAATAAACAACAACATACCGTTCATGTCTGGATGGCCATCAGATATGGTAATAATTCCCCATAACCGCACCCTCCACACAGGACCTCTGATCGAGCGCACCCCCTCGCCCACCCCAACACGACTATCTGGACTCTGTTTGGCTAACCCAAGCCCTCCCCCCCCTCCACGTCCCTCTCGCTCTCTCTCACACACACAGACATCTTCACCAGCCAACATACACCCACCCCCCGAACACCATCACCACCATCCCTGCACCTTCTCACCGGCTTCGTAGTCGTCCGTCGTCTCACTCAGGACCCTGGACAGCGACGTACCGATGCGGCTTCGGACGGCTCATAGCCTCGGAGATGCGTGACCCGAACCCGAAGTGTCGACCAAAAAAATTACCAGCTAATCCGAGACGGAGGTGGAGATGCGACTAGAGGAAGCACCGTAGAGTCACGTTTATTTAATGGAAAAAAAACCCTGAAACTAGACACCGAGGTCCTCCTCTTCCTCTCTCCTTTGGCTGCTCCTTTCCGTCTCCCCCTCACACCCAGCCCTCCCTCACTCTACACCATTGACAATATCAATGATGTCATGCACAGGCTTGCAGAGATGCCCGGATTGTCTTAAAGCAGCAGGGCTGCTGAGAGCTGCTGCTTGCAGGCATGAATGAAGCGCCTTGATGCCACCAGCTGCACTCTGATCTCCCCTCGCTCCCAGCAGACTCTAAAATTAAAATAAATAGAGAAGTATAACATGATCACCGCCCTGCGTCTGCTGGAGTAAGCTATGTGCCTATGTATGGAGGACCGAAGCTGCCAGGATTAAAAAATAAATAAATAAAACATTAAAATATTAATACTTAATAATAAAATATAAGTTCCGTTGCTTCTATTATTCAGTTTTCTATTAATTATCCTATTTATTTATTTATTTGTGTTCCCATTAAATGTTTTTGCATATTAAGTGCACTCTCATTCGCTCTGTGATCCCCCAATTTTACCTGCCCAATTAAAAAGTAAATAATTAATGATTGAAAGTCAGATGTGTACTTTATTAGGTACACCTGTCAGTTAGCACAAATAACTAATTATGACAGCAGGTCAATGCATTTAGTCATGAAGACGTGCTGAATTTTAAACTGAGGATTAGGATGGAGGTTAAAGTGACTTTGGTGCAAGATGGTCAGAGCGTTTCAGAAACTGCTGATCTCTAGGGTTTACAGAGCATGGTCTGAAAAAAAGAAAATATCCAGTGAGCAGCAGTTCTCTAGATGACAATGTTGTGTTGATGTCAGGGTAGAATGGCTAGACTTTGAGCTCAAAGGTAGGCAGAAAGATTTCAAATAACCATATCTATGCATGCATCTCTGAATGTGCAATACACATACACACACAAAAGACCACGCCAGGTACCACTCCTGTCAGTTAGGAACAGGAAGACTAGGGTATCGATCAGAGCTGGACAACTAAAGACTGGAAAACAGCTGGTGTTGTGAGTCTCAATTTCTGCTTCAACATTCAGACATGAGAGTCAGAATTGAGTGTAAACAACATGAAAGAATCAACCCGTTTTGGCTTGTATCAGTGGATCACACTGGTGTGGTGTCCATCTACAGTGTACCCATCTTCTGATGGCTACTTGCAGCAGGATAACGCAACACATCAGATCACCTTTAACCGATTTTGTGAAAAATTAGAGTTCACTGTACTCCACTCACCAGATTTCAATCCAACGGAGCATCTTTGGGAGGTGACGGGAAATCATGGATATGCAGCTGACAAATCTTCAGCAGCTGTGCTATCATGAGAATATGGACCAAAATCTGTGGAATGCTTCCAGCACCTTGTTGAATTTGTGCCATGAAGAATTACGGCAGTTATGAAGGTAAAAGTGGATCCAACCCAGTAGTAGGGAGATCTAACAAATAAAGTGTCTATTCCAGTGTTTTCACAGTATTTATCATTTAATTTTATTTACTACATTAAAAAAATAAAAGTATTAGGCTGACATAGCTCTACAATTGCTGAAGATCTGCACTGAAGATTCGTTTTATCAATTGAGAATCTAGCTAAATAAAAAATAGCTTTATCTCCTAAACTAATAGCTTAGTTTTGATTACAGGGTTGACTAATGACCCAACATTTTGATGCCATCTGACATTTCACCCCTACACTTCATTTTATCCTATTAAGACATTTGATAGTGAGATCATAATTGGCATATGATTTAAGTCAAAAGATGTGTTTTGTGAGTTCAGTGATCATGACCATTTTTTTCTTTAAATGTTCCTTCCTGTCAGAGAAAATCAATTTAGTTCATCAAATCTTCGCCACCCTCGACTTCTCAAGAAAACTACTCAGAGGCACAAAGTGAAAAAAAGACAGTGCTTCAATTCAACCTTTATTATCTTGTTCTTTTCTGCTTTAAATTAATTTCCTCTCCTTTTATGTAACATCTGAAACAAAGGAAAACATCCTGAACAGGAGTGATAATAAAGACTGACTTAATTTAAACTGATACATAATAAAAAGAAACACAGTAAAACATAAAATGTCTTTAACGTGTCTGTAAAACACTGTTTCCAGCTCAGCTTGGTATGGTAAGATTGCGGCATCTTAATAAAAATGCCTTCGGTTGGTTGCTTCGTCTTAAAAACAAAAATATTCTCTTATTGCATTTAAAAGAAAAAATATATATAAACGGAAACAAAAAGCGACTAAAAACACAACTTAGGAGACAAATGCAATAGTGCCAATGTTTTTGAACTTTTTAGCTATCACAACATCCAGTCAAGCACGCAAAAACACACACACGGTCTTTCTCTCAAATGTAAGCCGTCAGATTTACATCTATTCACTTCCCTGACTGGAGAAGATCAGTGTTCAAAAGCACGCACGCGCACACACACATTCATGAATCTCTCATGGACAAGAAAAAAGAAAAAAAGAAAACATTCAATGTTGCAGCAATAACACAGACACTCCCGATATAATTGTCATCATAATCACATCCTTCTCCATTCAGTCGTAACTGTCAACACTCAGTTCATGCACACACAGGCAGGCAGGAGGGCACCTTGTACAGCGAGTAAATATGTGATCATAGTCACCATTACATCATGACAATATATAATAACCAACTTGATTTCTTGAGTAAGAAAAAATACAATAGCGAGGTCAGTGTTTGAAGGGCAAATAAGAGGACATCTCTGGATTTCCACTGTTTTTTTCCACACATTTCTCTTTTCTTCTAAAACAGAAAACAAACTGATAAACAACCAACGCACATCGACAAGGAGATACAATTTTGCTTGTCAAATATAAGCAGTGTGTAACTGATGAAAAGGTGTGATGATGCTGTTGACATGGAGGGTGGGTGGCCGCTGGGTGTTAGCCAAGGCCACTGCTGCTGTAACATTTAATTGTTCTTTAAGGTCTATGTAGTTGTGTTGTAGCTCTGTTTCAAAAATGGAGGGATTTGTGGAAGGATGCGTCAACAACAAACCCAGAGGCATATAGTGCAAGTTTGGCTAATGTTGTTTTTTTTGTTTTGATTTTGTGTTTTTTCCACCCTGGGTCCCATAGTGATGGCATATTCCCACCAATGTAGATGTGTCGGTACCTACTAAAAAGACTCTTTCCTTTTGCGCATCTCAAACGTTGCTGATCGTCCATTTGACTCAGTAGTGTGGCGCTGTCCCAGATTTTTTTTAAAGTTCCGATCCTTCCCGCTCTTAAGCTTCCAAAAGTGGGAACTCCGAAGTACGCCAGCCAGGTCTAAGAGGGCTCAGTCTGCATGTCTGACTTTTGAGATTTGACCATTAAATAGCAATATAAAATTAAAAAAAGTGGCACACTAAAAACAGCAATAGCTAAACTTGTTGACGTGTAGGACTCTGGCTGAGCCTGTCTACAGTGCATGCCTGAGTGATTGGGTCTCTGAATGCAGGTGTGTGGTCTGAAGTAAAAAGACAAAGAGCTATCCAGTTACGTCCTAAAGAGTTTAATGGATTTCACCTTTTTCCCCCGGTTCAAGTTTTACTGTTGTCTTCATTTAAAGTTAGGCGGTTTAATGTCTGTGTGAAAGTAATGTGTGCATGTAGCTTGTGTGTAGTATGACTGTTGAGTGTCTATGTTGGATGACCAGTGTAGCTTTTTTTTTCTCCACGTCAATGCAGAGCATGACGTGTTTCACCTTAGGTGTAAAACGTGTGTGTCAGCTGGCCCCTCAGATAGAGTCGGCCCCCCCGCCCAGCAGGTCCCCTGGAAGCAGCGAGGCGGGGCTGCCCATCTGATGACGATCCTCAAGCGCCGGAGAAGCCCAGAGGCTACTGCTGGGGTACCCTGTCCCCCCCATCCCACCCACACTTCCCCACAGACCCTGCCTTCCGGCCTCCACACCTCCGGCCCCACCTATCCCGGTGCCGTTGGTGCTCCATTGGGTGAAAATGCCCAATCCGGGCCCCTGGGTGGCAGACTGGTCCGACGAGCTGCCTGTGCTTTCTAGACTTTGCCATGCAGAACTGGAAGACCCAGCTCCTCCATTTCCTGCCCCTCCGACTGTGGAAGCGCCATCTACTCCTCCTACCCCACCGTTTCCTCCTGCTCCACCTCTTTCACAGCTTCCTCCGTTACTGTTAGCCCCAACTATGGAGGTTGCTGTAGGCCCGGAGCCTTGGGAGCCGGCTGCAGCTCCTCCGCTTCCTGCTCCTCCAGCCTGGGAATGTGCAATGTAGCGAGCCACATCTTCCTCACTCATAAACTCCGCTAAGATGGTTGTGTTACCCAAAACACACCTGGGGTAAACAGAAAGTCCGTCATACACTTGTAATGAATGAAGGGCCACAAAAGCTTGTAAGGTTTTTCAGCCTCAAAATGAACTGCAAACAAAAGTTGAACACTCAGTTTGTGATGTATAGTCTACACAACTGTAAAAAGTGAAACTATACCAGAATATGGCTTGCTACACATCACGTTTGCAAGCAAGTGAAAATAACTAGGCTTGTTCTTTCTGCAGGATCCAGATCACCTCTAAACTTCAGAACTTTATTGTAAAAACAACACTTAATGGTTTAACACTTCAGGTACCTTTTCCAGGGATCAGTAACAGGGATCTTTGCAACTCTTGAAAGCCAAGCGTTATGATATTTTACAGAGAAAATGCTCAACTATGAAACAAACTAGGACAATATAATGCTGACCTTTAGATTTACTGGTAGATGGTTTTTGTTGACGGTGGATAAAGGCAAGCTAGCCATTTGCTACCACTTCTAGTCAACATATTAAGCTAAGCCAAGATGCTACTTTAGTTTCTTTTACTTTAAGATTTACTTTAAAAAGATGTTATCAAAATAATTCCTTACATGTGAAGTGCACTCTGAGCCTTGGCTGCCTCTTGTCTGGAGCTGTAGCGAATCAGAGCAGTGCCCTGGGTCAGGCCAAGGTGAAAGGTCAACAACGGCCCGTGCTGCATGCAGATGGTTCTCAGAGTGGATCCATCAATCTGTAGTAAAAAAAAACAAGCAGACGAAAGAGATCTTAAAAGGACAGTAATAGGTTAAGATGTCAAACAGACTGGGATGTTTCAAACAGTGAAACACAGCACTGCCAAAATCAGGGACAACCATGATGGACCTTCACTGCAGCTCCAGGCTGTCTAACTAGATTCTGTTGGGCTGGCTATAGAGATAGGTGGTGATTTCCGTGGTTCATAGAGAAGTCTGGATAATAATCACAGGTCTGTTAGGTGTGTCAGAAGCATTTAGCTCCAGCTAAGATAGCTTTGGGGATCACTAGACCTTACAAGGTGTGCTTCCACAACAGCACCAAGAATTAAGGAAGGCAGCAGAGATTGTGATCATGAGGCCTTTAAAAATAATTAATGAATAAATAAATAAAACATTTGTTTAAAGATGCTTTGGGTGGTCAATACTGGACTCCATGTTCAGCAGAGAAATTCAGTTCAATTTTATTTATGCAGTGCCAAATCACAACTGTTGCCTCAAAGCACTTTAAGTTAAAGACTCTACAACAATACAGATTATTTAGAGGACTCAGTTCTACTTGTTCTGGCACATGATCAGGATTGGACGAGAGACATCTCTGATCTGGCCTGGGAGTGGGAGTGCTGGAGATACCCCAAGAGGAGGTGGAGGAGGCTGCTTTAGTCTCAGCTCCCACTGCCGCTAATACAAATGTGAAATGGACTAATCAGTTTGAATTAATTAAGAAATAGTTTTGTTTTCTTCTCTGCATTTTGAGAAATTCTTTTTCTGCAAATCTGCCTGCGTGTGTGTGTTTGTGTACCTGTGGCGTGAGGTTGCTGAGCACCAACCAGCAGCTTTCTCGAGAGCTGCCGTCACTCCAGGTCGAGCCTGCACAGAAAAGAAACCGAGGAGAAAAATGGTCTTACTAAGAGGAGTCATCCACGGAGTGTCACTTCATTTTTCCTCCCAGTTTCTCAAAATAAATGATGAATAACTTTCCCACTGCATGAACTGAGCCTCACTTAATCTTCCAAATGAAATATAAATGGATTCTTTAGCTCAAAATAACACTTTCAGTAATCAAAGACATTTTTTTTTAAAATCTCCTGACTAAACATTTTTAAAAATTACTGCGTTCAAAGGCAAAAACCAAAACAACATGAAAAATTAGTCACAGCGTTACCAGTGCTGTTCGAGCCACTACTCCAGCTGCGCGCAGCCAATCGAGGGGCTCCTCCTGACCAAGGGGAAGGCGATGGCTGCTTTTGACTGGCTAGGCCTGGAGGTGGGCGGGATAACTGGGTCTGGCTGCTGCCACGACTGGCTTTCCAAGACTTAGGTCCAATGGGCTCTGGGGGCCAGCTGGTCTTGTATTCTGTGTACTTTGCTGTAGGAGACAAAAGGACACAGGCAAGACGGAGACTTTAAAATATCTGCAGACAGTGAATTAATGTAAGGAGCAACACATATATTCCATATTCTCTTAACTGGTTCATTACAAAGCTACTCCCTGATGTCCATGGTTTTCCAGGACTAGAATTTTCTAACATATTTAAGTGCTGTCTAGATTTCACTGCAAATTATCCAAGTAGCTGCAGAATAACATTTAAACCTGAATCTGTTAAAATTGTGACCTTCAAAGCAATCAAATCCAATTCAAATGTATATTGCAAATTCTTTCACTGCTTCATTTACTTTCTCTTCTTGTAGAGTTTATTAATAACCCGACAATTACCAGAAATTATGAAGTAAAAATACAAACGTAGATAAATTAACCAAAAGCCTAGAAGGAAGATGGTATATATTCATGTGTATGGTTACCTGAGTTGTGTGCGTTGTTGAGAGGACTGTCTGAGGCACTGTAGGGCCAGGCACCAGGTGAAGGCAGCAAGGTGTTGAGAGGAGGGGTGGAATCTGCATACAAAGATAGTGAGAACCATAAAATGAATGATCATAAACTATGCCAAAAACAGCCTCCATGGGTAACATATGTAGAGCTAAAGTTGCACCTTTCCAATGTCAAACTGCTTTTTATACATGCCAAGTGAACATCAGCAAAATTTGGAAAACAACACATGAATCCAATGAAGATTAATTTTCTATTTCATGTCATAAAGCGCTGAATCACCACAAAAGTGACACTCATGACACTTTTTATACCAAAGTTACAACAACATTACAACATCCTGGAAAAAACCCAGTGACTCTCTCCGACTATGAAATCAATCACAGTGGAGGAAAACAAAACAAAACAAAACCTTCCTTTTAAACCTTTAGGAAAGCCATTAGTTTCAGTTTTAAGCACTTGTTTCCAATTAGTCAGATAAGGGAAAACACAAGAGGGAAAAATCTGTGTCAGCAGGCTGCGACCAAGTTTACTGTGAAAACAAACCCACTTGCACTGGCAGTAAAAACACTGATCTATGTGAAAAAACTAAATTGAACCTTCTCATACCTGCTCTGTAATGCAGATGAGATGAAAAATATAATTTTGGACCGCGCCATTGTGCAAAAAGGAGCCACAACTCCCTGTTTATATCTTTACTTGGTAGCAAAATATGAGGAGTGGTATCCATAAGAGTATCGGGTGTCGACACGCAAATGCTAACCAGTATTGTCTTGTAACAATTGGTGCTCTGTATCATTGAGAGTGGGTGGCACTGTGTTTCCCATCATGCTCCCTGGGGTCATATAGGGGTCAGACTCAGGATCAACACGGTCAATTCCTTTCCATGGCACACCAGGCTGGAACTCTAAAGAAAAAACAAACACGTGGTCCGTTAAAGCCTGAAAAGCCTAAAATTTAACCCTACAGGCTTAAAGAGGACATGAAACAGCACAATTTAGCTGGTTTTACACGAAATTAAGAGTCGTTCTTTTTTCCTGTTCATAGTAAATTACAAGTGGTTAGCTTATTATAGAGGGGAAGAAAGCCAAATTAACAGGTAGTTGGCAGAAGATGGCGCTGACAGATGATTTGACAAGTTACCTTTGACACCTTATGGTTTATGTTTTCAAGCCAGTAAGCATGAAAGACATTTATGACAAAAAATTGCTCAAATAACAATTGGTGCTATACGGAGGTGTAGAGAGGTTGAGAAACACCACCTTATACAGGTATGGTAACTGCACAGGGACCCTCGCTCTACCCACCCTTACCAGATACTCTGCTGTGAGAGGGACATTTTGGGAGAAGCAACATGCTCGCTTTGTGAAGTCTGTGTGGAGACAGCCAACAGCAGGTACACTTATGCTAACAATAGCTTGGCTTTAGTTGAAGATGTCAAACTAAACTGACATTTTTTAAAAGTTGCTCATTTTAAGCTGAAAATCACATCCACAGATGTTGTTTCAAGTGTTCAAAACTAGTATACCTGCTAGTTAGTAAGCTACTTTGCAAACTTGTTGGCAATTAAGACAGGAGCACAGACTCTAAAGTGACCATTGGGTAACCGCTATTAGTTAAACGGCTAAAGTCACATATGAGACTATTTTAAGACTTCAATTTTGTTGAAACAGAAGCTTTACTGTTCTCCTGAAATGTTGTTTAGTGTTGTGAATGTCATCTACTTTTCATGTGGACAGCTGGCAGTGACAGTGATGAAAATAAAATGTAACAAAATTAAGCATTGTGGTTATTCTTTTCACAATGATTTACTGAGTGTAGTCTATTAGAATCATGCTGAGTACGATGATCAAACTTATTTTTTTTGGCTTTTATTAATTACTGTTTATAGCACTACCCGGCCATCTCCTTGCAGCGCACAGCTAATTCTTGTGTTAGCTGGCCAGGTGGGACAATCTGTACACCTAACAAGGCAAAATTAAACAGAGGGGCCAGCCTCAGACTTCAGCTTGTTAGTCTGAGCCACCCTTTTCTGCACACAGACCTCATTTATAAAGTGCTCTATAAACTCTAGCATGATGGCTAATGGGTAGATTCTCCCATTTCAGCTCAGCTGGCATCAACAAAGAACCACTTAAGAGAAAAGAGAGAAAAACTCATTGCTGTACAGAAGTGACCCCCTTAAAGTACTTTTTAGTTTTGGTTTCCTTGTTTTCCACTGGGTTAATGGTTCTGTCACTGTTTAGCTGACATAATGTATGGTGGGCTATTAACAGCAACCAACCAACACAGTGATGTCACTGATGTCAAGATTTGCTCTAAAAACTAACTTAAAACACTGAATTTTTAAATCTAGTTTCATAGACTGATAATGTATGACCGTTTTTTTTTTTAAAGCAGGTGTCTATGATGAAAATTAGAGGTAATACATGTTGTGTTTCATGTCCTCGTTACATACAGTGCACAAATTTGATAATCATCATCTTGATTTAAGGTAGTCACTAACCAGGGGGCCAGCTTGGTGTGGAGGCAGGCTTGGCACACATCTTGTTGCCAGGGGTGCGATGCCAACTGTCACTCAGCCCTTCTCCAACCATCATGTCATACTGCGAATATGGTGAGCCCCCTGGCATCTTTATGGGGGTGACAGGACCTGTTAGGTAGAAAGAGAGCGATCACTTTAAGATGCGACTTCACAGCTAATCTTATTAACCATTTCTGCCTGCACTATGAAATTATTTTCAAAAAAAAGTTATAATCTCACCATTTTTATGAAACGCATTCTCAGATGAGGAAGTGTCTGGAGAACAGTTTCCCTCCATCATCCACTTGAAACGGGACTGCTGACCCCCTAGGTCCTTCATGGCTCCAGGCCCCCCCACCACAGAGCCACCCAGGTCCAGACCTGTAAGGTTCACCCCAGATCCAAACCCTGAAGAGAAATATTACAAAGGTTATTTTGTTTTAACACATGTGTGAATCCACAGCTGCCATAAAAAAAAACAAAAAAAACCAACCTACACTACATTCAGTTAATTTCAAAATGAAAAAATGTTTCAGTTTCATTGTTGAAACAACAGTTTTAGGACATTTTTTTATTTAAAAAGTAATTGTTTACCAGAGTATGGTCCTAGATTTTTTTGGTGCAGGTCAGCCACAGATGGTGCCAGGCCTGGGTGGGACATGGGATCAGCCCCAGGCAGTTTAGGACCCCCTCCTCCACCTCCACCATGGTGGGAGGGGGATAGTTTGGAGCTGCTGCTTAACCCCCCGACCTGCCTCTGCTGCTGGAGCACCGCCATAATCCTGGCCAGCTGAGATGATGTAACAAAAAACAAGAACAATCACTGAAGAGGTGGAAGTAAAAAACAAAAACAAAAACAAAACAAAACAAACAAACAAACAAAAAAAACAAGAAGAGAGAAGTCTGTGTGTGTGTGTGCATGTATACCTGCTGAGGGTCAGTCTGCTGACGTGTGTTTGGTGTGAACTTCCTCTGGTTTTGCAGTAGCTGCTGCTGCTGCTGTTGTTGTTGTTGCGGCTGCTGCTGCTGTTGGAGGAGGAGCTGACAAGCCTGAATGACCATTAAAAAAGATGCAAAAGGACGTGAGGTTGCAACATAAAGAAAAAAGAATTAAGAGCAATATGTTTGGAAGTTCACTGTACAAGCCAGAAAAAAAGAAAAAAAAAAAAAGTTTGCTTCAAGACCAGTTTTAGGTCACATTTTGTTTTGCATCCTTCACACTGCAAAAGTATTTGAATGGATTTTACAGTTTCAGTGTTATAACAAAAAAAAAATCGAATTTCCTTCTAGCTATTTGGCTACATAATTTCATATATATGCTGACTGTGTCACACAAATTATGCATGAAAATTAGTCACACATATGAGAAAGTAACAATCAGAGGGAATGACGCCTTGGTAACGGTGGTGTACGGAAAGTACAGATCAGATTCTCCAGTGGCTGCGTACAGCCTTGCCTATGCCCTTAGCAGATGTGTGCTGGAGCCCTGCAGTAGCCTTCAGAGACATATAATGCTGCTTCTCACCAGCTGAAACTGGATGTGGGGTGGGTAGATGCTGCTGAGCATTGCAATATGCTGGGGGGACAGCTGCGGAGGGAACACACCTCCCCCAACTCCTGCCACCCCTCCCACACCACCAACTCCCCCCATGTTTCCACTGGGAGGGGGCATCTGCTTCAGCACAGAGCCTGGCACCTAGAGACAGACAGCAGACGGGCACACCTGTTACCAAAGAAACATTTTGCTTTCCTGTAACTATAAGCAAGTACATTCTTCCTTCTTCTTCTTCCTGATCAACATTCAATCCCTTACATGGTCTCATCAGTTGGTGACAGAGATGCACTGACTGAAAGCTTTATGAAATCTTTTCCAGTCTGAAACACTGATTTTTTTTTTGGGTAAAAACTAAAACTGACTACATACATAATATTTCTAACCTTTAATAGAAATTGTAATGCATGGCCATATTAAAATATTAACCATTTACTAACTCTTATAGTCTCACTAAGTGCAGGGGGTTACAAGGCTTTTGATCGCTTTCACTTAAATGAGAACGTTAAGCAAGCAAGAATTGCTTAACTGACAATCCTGTATTGTAAAAAATGAGAGATGACTGGACACCAACCAAGTCTACAGACAGATCAGCAGATCTATGAACATGAGGAATGATGTATGCTACATTAGCATATTACTTTTTACTTAAGACTCATTAAGTAATTACATAAGTGATGTATGTATCCATGTATGTATGTATTCTAACCGTACTAAACTGAGCAATGCCAGAAAATGCAGGGCTCTAGAATAGGAGTATTTTGTTACATAACACCAGCTACAAGGCAAATCTGGCTTACAAAGAAAAATACAACCTTTACAGTTTCCAAGTTGAAATCATTCTGCATTTGTATCAGCTACATCCGATATAAACAATAAAAACAACATGGCACAAAATGAGAATGGTTTAATGTATGACGCAGATGTCAAAATAAATTTACACCACATAGCCCACTTTGATCTTTAAGTGGGCTAGATCAGTTACTCTCCCCTTTCTAATAGAGTAAAGACATTTAAGTAAACATTTAGTGCCTGAAATGTCTTAATATAAGAAGATGAAGTACAATTTCAAAAACAGGTCTCAGTTTTTCTAAATAATAAATGTGAAAACTTACAGAATAAGTTCTGGTAGCTCATTGCCAAGACTATCCAATATTTAAAACAATAATAATAAACTTTTATTGTAGGTAGTGGAAAAACAGGAACTTTTCTGTCATTTAAATTTAAATCTATTAGCTATTTACTTTGGTTTCAATGCCAAAGGGGGAGGTCTTTATCAGAAGGAAAAGTTGGAAAACCTTTCCAGTGAGCTGAAATGGAGTCTTCGGGGGGGCTGATTCTGGTCCCAAGCCCATATGTTTGGCACCCATAATCTATGAAGTTTCTGCAAAAACTATCAGCAAAGAAAATATATTTTTTTAATACCTGAGGTGACAGGAACTGATGAGGCACTTGCGCTCGTATCCCTGGTGACTGGTTTATCTGCGGGATACTTGGCTGATGTCTGGACTGAGCCATTCCTCCACTACTGCCAAAGATATTGTGACCAGCCTGCGATCAAACACAGAAAATTAAATGTCAGATGACCTATAGTGGAGGACGGAGGATGTGAAAATCTTAAAAAATTAAGCCGAATGTGACAGAAGGTGGATGTAAAACTTTTCATATTTATGAACATCACATGAAAACAGAAGATTTATACAAGGACTTCAAAGACATTAGGGCAGAAACAAAAGGAGTGATTATCTTACTTGTCTAAAGGGGATAGAGTGGTTGAAGAGGGAATGGGGCTTGTAGACAGAGGGTGGAGAGTACAGAGAGCAAGGACCCTCCTCCCCAAGGCACCCATCCTGATTGATCAAAGGCAATGTCTGTCACAGTGACAGCCAGTGGAAGACCAGTTTTGGTGGTATATTATGGTGTAGGGGAAGTTTGAGGAAAGGAGAAATGAGGCAAATGGAACAGGCAGGAAGAAAAGGTAGAATCACACGAGGAAAAAATTATGATAAAAGACAACATGTTATCTAGACATGAAAGACACGAGATACAAAGACTATAAACATGGTAATGAGGCATCACCTTGTCATAATAAGCCCCAGCATCCCCAGGTGCTGCCTCTTTGGAACCAGGAGGACGATAAGACACCCCCACACCTCCTCCTCTTCCTCCCTTCCTCATGTCTCCATTGTAATCAGTCATTCCCATGCCTCTTTTATCCATCTCTATTTTCTTCTCCTGGATAGAACCTGAAGTTGGGTCAATGTTTGGGCCACTGGGATCATCATTCTGTCCAACAAAGAAACCCAATTTCCCCATCATGAGCACTGCTTTTAACACTCACTGCACAGAACACTACAACGTGTCAAATGTAATTTATGTTAATTTTTAGTATGAATTCCTACCACAACAAGAAGTAAGAACGTTTCTATCTTACCAGCAACCCCATGTTAGAGAACTGTCTGTTAATGGGGCCCATCCATGACTCTCCTCCACCAGCTTTCAATGGGCCCTAAGAGACAAATACAAGGAGAGCAAAGGAAATGACTTTAAAGATTTTTTTTTGTTATAAGAATTCACAATAAAAGCATTCCAATTGTGGGACTAATTCACGTAAGTATGTTTACTCGCCTCTGTCAGTGCGCCCCAGGGCAGCTGTGGCTACAATGTAGTATGGTAGGACTAAGTAAAGCGCTATACAAATACAGGCCATTTACCATTTATTTTAACTCTCCTAAGGAATGTTGACAAGACTAAATGATGGCTAAATAAATATATTTTTTTTAAAAATCATGAAATTACTTCAAATAATTTAATAATTTTTTATTTATTTTTTAAAAAAAACCCAGAACAACCTGTTAAGGACATCTGTCCTTCCACTTAGGTTGAAGACCTCAGATATTATCATTTTGATTTTTAATAATTCTATTTTAATAATTGATTTTTCCTTTACAGAGATCAATTTTCCCCAACAGTAACCCACCTTACTGCTGGGCTTCTTCCCACTGTGGCTCTGACCCCAGCCACCATTGCTTCCCTGTCCCCAAGATGACCCACTTCCCTGGGAGCCAGTACTATTCCACATGCCGCCACCTTCCTCCTCATCCTCCCAGCTTGGGTTACGTGACGCTGCCACAGGGCTCTCTTTGTTCCCCCAGCCATCTTGCATAGTCTTTGAACCTGCAGCATAAAAGTTACAAGCCATTATCAGATTATGATTAAAGCCATTATAAAATGACATTCATATAAATACAAATACTTTAGTTGTGTGTCTACTGCATCATGCATCATAACAAAACCCGGTACAACCCATGCAAACCTCAAAATCAGACTGTATGACTAACACTTGTGATTCAAAGACGTGGTTTTGTTTAAAACTGATTCTCTGACCAGATTTGATGGGATTTGAAGAAGGGTTTCCCCAGCATGTTGTCTTTCCTCCAGCATCATCAGGGTCTCCCCAACCAGTCGGAGCATCACTAGGCTTCCCCCAAGCTGCTGTGCCATTGTCTACTGTAGGACTAGTTGGGGAAGTGCTCCCCCAGCCTGATGGACCTGCAGATACACATGGGCATGGTTAAGGTGAGAAACAAGAAAGAGGCTTCTTTTAATCAATGTTTATTTGTTTGTTTTTACAGGGGAAAAAAGTTTACACAAAGGACACTTCTTTGAACAGTTCATGGTTTCATGTGGTCTGGCTCACTGATCCAAAAATCAAAGTGTTTTGTCTGCAACCATACTGGCTTCCGCTATCAGTCAGCAATGACGCTTCACTGCTACTGTGGTTCCAAAGTCACGACTGCAAAAACGTCAAGCTGCTGCTTGGTTGACTATTTTCCCATGGCTGAGCTGCTATCTTATAACACTAAACTTCAGTGATGACCTATATAACAGTTGCTCTAGCTGTCCCATTAAAACTGCACATTCAACAATGGATTTCTGATTTGTTCACTTCATTCAAACAGTGATTTTTGGTGGCAAACTTCAGCTTCTTCAAATTGCTGTTTAAGCAATGAACAAATATAAATTTATACAAAGCAACTATACAGAAAACTGTTTTGTTTTGATTTCACTAAATTTAATATAATTTCCTTGTGTTTAACCACAAGAAAATCTTATTAACCAATGGGATCATTTTCATTCCAAAAAAGATAACAATAAATCATAGTACAAATCCGACCTTTCTCATTTTCACATTACAATGTGTAACAATGTATAAGGTGTGAACAAGTTCAGCAACTCTGGCTATAAAAAAGACAACAAAAAAAACAAAACAAAAAACAGCCAACTATACCTGATCTAGTTCACCTAGACACAATGCTTTCAAAGGAAGAAATGTTTCATCACTCATCTAAAGTGAAAACAATGCATTCAGATTAATTGTATCGGCTTTATCTGATCTAAAGTGGTCTGACCTCCACTTCAAGACTTCGCTGCAACAAGGCAACACTTCCTGCACAGAAACCCTGCTTGTGAACCACTTGAGAGTTTAAAATCCTCCAGTGTATACAAAATGGTCACCATTGAATTTAAATTTGGGGAAAGATAAAAAGTCAAAGGGAACAAAAATCTGGTGAGTCGAGTGGGTGGTGATCAACAATGATGACTGGTATGCACGTGTGCCAATGTACAAAGACACAAACTAAAGTCAAAGTGGTTTGTGCCAAATGCATTTCCTCAGATTAAAGGCTTTTTCACACCGGGTGCGTAAAATCTATATGAATATTTTTCTGCATTAAAAATATTTTTTCAGGCTCGCCCATTCTTAATGCAGCCATTCACACCAATAGTGTATTTTCACTGATATGGAAATATTAAAATGATACCATTTTACCTCAGACACACAGCTAAACAGATTCGGCTCTCTGAAATTGTGTTCCCAACTCTGCCAAGAAGTGTTCAAACTCGCCTATGACATCCTTTCATACATAAGAAAGCCGTGATACAGCTTCAACTCCTGGATCAAACCATGAAATTCTCCCTACTCCTGCCTTCCTGTGAGAACTGGATGAACCAAGAATTTGTTTCTTCATTTTCTTGTTTATAAACATCAGGACCAGCTCATCATCACTTCATGTCAACCTCATTTTTTATTTCAGTCTTTAAAAAAAAAATAATTCTACAAAAATGCAACGCGCTTGGTGTGTATACAGGTTATTTGGCTGGTTCTGGTCCGTAAAATTCTGAATTTCGCATTGTTTTTTGCGCAGCACATTCAGTGTGTAATGTCTGACCCTGAGGGAGACTAATTCAAAATGCACAAATAATAAACAGTGACAGAAATGATAAGCATGCGGCAGGTTGCATTCAGGTTTGAAAACTATAACTATACCACTAAAAAGCCCTGTTTGGAATCTGAGGCCAGCTATGATTACCAGCAATGATTCTCAATATCTAGGACAGATCAGTTTCCTCCATAAGTTTATCACTGCTCTTTGGGAACATTTTGACATCATGGTGGAAATGCAAACAGTCAGATAAAAGAAATTAACAGAGGTGAACAATGAGCTGGAATGAGAAATTTATAAAGATTTTTATCAGGTATTGTTGTGGATTTGTATGGGTTGAGTTATGGAACTTTTGATTACACCCTGGTTAGTTAAATTAAATTCCTAATAACTTACCCATAGCGGAAGACTTCCCAGGTCCAGTGTTGAAGTCTCTGTTACCTCCAAGTGCTGCAGTCTGCCTGCTGGGCTGCTGCTGCACTGGAGGTCCCTGCTGTTGCTGCTGCTGTTGCTGCTGCTGTTGCTGCTGCTGTTGCTGCTGCTGCTGGGCCTGGGCCAGGCCCTGGGCCTGGCCCTGGACTGCATGACCACTGTTCTTATCCCACAGGTTGACCGGTTTGTAATGATCTGGGTCTCCCCATGCTGATGTTCCATCATCTACTTCATTCTTCCGGCTTATGGACTGCGGCGAGGGTTCCTCCCAGCCGCTTGGTTCAGATCCACTTCCATCTCCTCCAGGGACACCAGGGATGGGCCCTGAAGTCCAGCCTGAGCTTTGGTTCTGATTCTGGGCTTGAGAGATGAGTTTCCTCCCCCCACCCCCTTGCATAGCCCCTTGGTCCATTGCTTGGTGCAGCTGTGGATGCTGTGATTGTTGCTGTTGCAGTTGTGCCTGTGGGCCTGTGATGGAGCCCGACTGGCTGTTTGGCATCTGGTGCATTTTGTTTCCTCCACTCCAACTTTGTTGGGGTTTGGACCCCATGCTTCCAACAACACCAATACCCCCTCCTCCACTTCCTCCACCACCTGTTCCCCCTGCCCCCCAGGTCCTCCGGGGAGCACTTTCACCCCAGTCTCCCCACCCACCCACACCTAAATCCCCACCTGAGTGCCCTCCTCCATTCTTCCTCTCATCTCCCCACCCTCCTCCACCACTGTTTAATTTGGAGTCTTGCTCTCCCCAATTCTTACCTACCCCAGCCTTCTGTTCTGATCCCCACCCACCCCCTCCATTCCCACCCATTTCTTTCCACCCTCCTGTCCCTTTTTCATCCTGACTTCTTCCCCAGCATCCAGTCACAGGTTCACTTTGTTGCCCAAGATCACCCCATCCTCCTTTTTCTCCTCTACTATTGCCTCTGTATTCATCACTACCCCAACCTGTGGCTTCCTGGCAATCCCCAGCCCCCATCCCTCCTCCACCCCAGCCTGTAGCTTTCCCCTGTTGGCTAGGGCCTGGCACTACCCCTGACCCTATAACAGGTCCAGTTGGAGTCACTGGCCCAGATTGTGATACGCCAAGATTTCTCATGTTGGGGCCGATAGGTGGTGGGGCTCTCCCAGACAAAGAAGCCCCACTACTGCTACTGTTGCTGCTGCTCTCCCAGCCCTCACCAGAGGACCCAGTGGATGGAACCAGGGAAGGGCTGACCCCTGGAGTCACAGAATCAGTGCTTAAGGTCCTAGGTCCACTAGAATATTGAGAAGGACCACTGAGAGAAGGTGGATGTTTTGATGTAGCTGATGAAGATCCACCTTTACTCTGTCCTGCATGTTTATCAGTGTTCCATTCTGTGTTTTGGCGGATCTGTGTCTGGCCCCAGCCTGTGTTAGACAGGACCCGAGGATCCAGATCAGAGCGATTTAGCAGGCTCTGTAAGGCAGCTTCTGCATTAACTGCCTGCCGACGTGGTCGGCTGCTATTAGGCGCGCCCCCACTTCTAGAATTTCCACCACTGGACGACGATCCTCCCCGTCCTCCTACACCCTCACCCCATTCTCCCGTTTCACTCTCTCCTTTCTGATTGTCCCAGGCTCTGGTAGTAGTGGTGGCTGTTGAGGAAGAGGAGGAAGCAGTGGGCGGGTTCCCTGCTGTGCTGCCTCCACTACTGCTGCTGTTACTGCTGCAGGCTCCACTCATTCCCTCACCTCCTGGATTCGGTCCACCAACCCCACCAGAGTTTCCACCCCACTCACTACCAGAAATCCCTCTTTCACCACCATCTCCCAATAACCCCCACCCTCCCTGAGATACCCCAGAGGTTTGACTCATGTTGCCCCCATTTCCAGCACTACCCCAAACATTAACCCCACTTGTGGAACTTGGATAAGCCCAACCTGAAGTCCCATTATCCCCTTCTGCAGCTCCAAATACCCCCGTGCAAGTTCCTCCACTCTCCCAACCATCAGTCCTTGAGGCACCCTTTTTGGAGTTAGCTGCAGGGTAAGAAGGCTGGCCTCTCCATGAGGAGACAAGGCTGTGCTCTTCACTCATCCCACTTCCTCCCGCACCATGGTCCATTCCTCCCCCTATCCCTTCTCCCCCCGCAATTTTTGGTCCCGCTGATTTACTGTCCCAATTCCCTCCACCCATTTCTCTGTCTCTGGATGGCATTTGGTGAAGTTGGTGCTGATGGGTGTTTGATTGATTCACAGATAAAGATGGGTGACCCCCCAGGACACCGGCTGCCCCTAGGGAAGCAGAGTTGTTGGCAGACCCGCCAGGGCCCTGATGGTGAAAGGAAGACTGACCTCCTTCACCTACAGCAGCGGGGCCATCCTGCTGCACCAGTGCAGGCCAGGCTGAAGGGTTGGCATTTGGATTGAAGTTGGCACCTGGAATCCCACTGCTGCCATCAACGGAGCCACTGGCATCATGGCTCCCTGGCACAGCGGGGGCTTTGGAAAGTGAGGAGGACTGTTGTAGCAGAGGCCCAGCTGCAGTTACTGCAATACCTCCTCCAAGATGACCCTGGGAGGCAGCCGTCACCCACGCTGAACTGCTGGACGACTGCATACATTCATTGGGCAAAGAGAACGAGGAAGTGGGTGAGGATTGGTTGCCAGAGGCACTAATGCTATTCACAGGCATTCCGTTGTTGCCGCTGCTCCCTCCATCACTGCCAGCAATACTAGGCCACTCCTCTAGGTCATTGCCATCAACAATCACCTTCTCCCTGCCCTGAGAGGAGGCCTGGCTGCCTGAGCTTGCCCCCCACATGGAATTTGCATAATTAGAAGTAGTAGTAGAAGCAGCAACTGATGATGAGGTGAGAGCCAATGAGGAGGCAGCTGTGCCGGAATCTGTAAAAGTAAATCCCACAAAAGAGCAACTTTAGACTCTTCATCAGTTAAAAAAACATTAAATAATGCAGTAAATGACCTCTGCTTTGACAGAGCTAAGTAACGTTTGCGATCAGACAGTGCTTTACAACAGCTGTTTCCAAACATGCAGAGACACACCAGGTGGAGCTTCAAATGTTTACATTTGCTCCAAATGTTTGAGTCAGTCACATCAGACAGGAAACAATTCTGAGAATTCACAGTGAGGAAGCAGACATCTTCTCTGCTCTGTTCACACATGGCCAAGGTAGCACCCTTGACTAATAATACAAACAATATTGGTTTAATCACCCATCTCCTGTTTTCTGCTATGTGAGAAAACCATCTAGATTATGCATTAACTTGATTTTCCTGACATTTCCCAGAATTAATGTGTGACAATAGCCTCTATTTCACAAACATATCACAGGTTGCAGGCCTTCAATGCTTGCCTGCCATCGTGAGTAACTCCTTTTTCAAATGACTCTTTAGCAAGTAGACAGGAGACTCTACACCAAAAACACCACCCTGTGATTAGTTGACAAACCCGCTTTAATACTTGTGACCAACAGCATTGTTAACACTTACCTGAAACAGCAGCCATGTTTGCATTGGGGCCATCTCCTCCCACCCCCCCTCCCAGCAGCATGGAGGACAGTGGCGGCTGACCCCTCTTCAGTAGCACTTTATGGTCCTGCTGGCAGCGGAATCGTGGCGGCACTTCTCTCGGCATGTAGCGCGGTGGCTGCTGAGGCGCCTGAGTTCCGCCTCCGCTACTTGCACTGCTGTTTCCAGCAACACTGGAGCCGCCAGCGGTGGAGGAAGAACTGGTGGTGGAGGTGGGCTGTCCGTTGGCCACTGCCAGGCGCTTGGCATTGTTGCCGCCCTGTGATGGGGTGGCAGCACTGCCAGGGCCTGAGGTGGCTGGAGATGGGGAGGCAGAGGGGGTGGGTCCAGGGCTAGGGGAGGCAGAGCTGCTCTGGGTAGCAGAAGACTGGGCAGAAGCTGGCTTAGTCAAGTCTGGCACTACAAGAAGAGCAAGGAGGTGAGAGAGATATTTGTTTAAGCAGGTGCATTTTAAGAATGCAAGTTTTATTTACTTCAAATGTAACCTCAAATCAAGCATTTCCCAGAAATGGATAACAAACTGGACTATAAAACAAAGAAATCACTGATGCAGATGAATGTGCTCTTGTTTAAAAATTAAAAAAATGCATCAAGTGTTGTCCAACACATTATTAAGCCAGAGAAATAATAATGTTACTGTGACTGTGATGCCATCACAATCTTTTAAGACATAAAAATATTTAGGAGCAAACTAATATTTATATCGAACTCCATAAAAATATATCACTGTGCTGCTTACCTTTGTTTTTTTGCTCTGCAACCTAAAATGAAGAGAAGCAGAAAGTAGTGTTAAAATTTAGTTTGTTTTTTGTTTCTTTTTGAGTGAGACAAAGAAAGGAAACTGTTTTTTTAATGTTATTAGTCTTTCACTATTCACATAATCTGTCAATATTTAGTCCTCACAAAATTAATGTAACATCTAAGGACATTTAAGGACAAGAGATTTCATTGCAACAAGTTCAACAGCTGCAGTGTTGACTGCAACTCCATAGCTTCAGGAAGCCCAAATTAGCCAAGATCATGAACCAGGTATCTTGTCAAACATAGTTAAATTGTATATACGTGTATACCAAAAATCTGAAATGGCATAATGTAAGATCAAAAATTCAAAATCCAAACTAAATGCTGTTGTTGAACCCACTGACTTAATGTGACAGTTCAAATGTGTCCACCTGAGATAAGAGAGCGCACTGAAGTCACTTTAATAGAACCATACATATATCTATGCAGAACTGCCACTTTAAATGATATGGGTGAATGTGCACATATTTTACTGCCTGCATACTGTGTCAAGATACAAACGTTCATTTGAATTTGAGAATATCTGTCCTAGAGGACATGGAATCTGGTAATACAAACACACTCACCTTCTGAGAGGCTTCCCTTTTCCTTTTTTCGTCTTTTTTCCTTTTCTTGTCTTCCATGAACTACTGCTCCTGTCCTGATGCTCCTTTCTTCTGTAGAAAAAATAGCAGGCTATTCAAAATTGTAATTTTGTATCAACTATTTTAGAACAAGCAACAGTTTGTTTTCATATTTTCTAGATTTTTCCTGTAAACCAAATTTATTCCTCAAGGGAAAAAAAAGAGAAAACATTTAATTCTAACTCCATATCAGACACAATCTCTGTCACTACACTTCCACTGGACAATTGGATAAACGGACCTTTAGGTCCTATAGGTCCAATCAGTTAAGCTTGATTGACTGGATCTACATATCCAGGAACCCATAACAGATAAACCGAAAGTTTGAAATCTAGATTTGTTTTTGAGACAGTGTGCTGGTAGTTACAAATCCAGAATCATACTCTTTACTGGCTTTAAATAAATAAAATGAGAATAATAAAAAAAGCAGATTTCAGCTACAACAAAGAGTGCATTGTCATTAGGATTCCCCATAGCTCCTCTATGATCCCTAGAGCAGGATGTCAGGGACAAGCTAAACATGGTATTGTTCGATTTTTCAGTTTGAAGATGGAACAGCTGAGCTATACTACGATTTTTAAAAGAAACGAATGGTTTATACTGTTTATCTAACAGGGTGATAGAAATGTCATTCATTTCTATTAGAGCGGAACCAGGGAAGCGCCCGTAAATGCGCAAAATGTAAATCATGTATGCATTACAATATGGCAATAACCGCAACATTAGCATGTCTGGGTTCATCTTAGCACGTTAAAACACAAGTCGTTAGTTTTCTCCTTTAAAGGGGCAAAGCAAAACCCAAGCAATCTGGTATGCTCCGGTTGCCTCGGTCTTATGTTGGTTTCGTTTTTGCTTCGTGTCGTTAACACTTCCAGAAAGCAGGATTCCTACATTTGGGGACAGCGACCTGTCATCGTCCCTGAAGCATTTATGATCTCAGGCCAGAAGTATCAGAAAGCCAGACATCATCACGATGTTATTTCAATCTGTCAGATCTGCAGTATAGTAAACCTTATCCAGCAGCTCCAGCAGTTTATGCGTGACATACCTGTCAACGTTATTCCAAGCTCACCAGCATTCGGCAGCTAGCCCCACAGCACAAAAAGGTTTGAGTTTTGAGCTTAAATGGAAAGGCATATTCAAAAACTGAAGACACGGGTGAATAAATCCGCTTTAGCTGAAATAGTCAGACACATTCATCCTCGCCCCTTAAGGTTTACACAAGCGGCAAGTTCAGCAGCTGCTGCTAATAAAATATTTCGTCGAGGCTAACGTTAAGGAGGGGTTCAGACTAAAATACGTGGACACGGTGCACAGCAGGTATTAACGAGTTCAAACCAACGCAAGTTCAGTAACTGCTCTATTAAGTGTACACAACGGTCTTGAACAGCAAACACATAAGAGGGCCAAATACCCAGCCAAATACCCAGCTCAGCTAACGCAGTGCCAAAAATACTGCTAAAACGGCGCTAATGCTACCGAACATTAGCCAGATAAGCTAAGGTAGCATTATCCAGTGACAGCAGGAATTACAAGTAGCCAGGTTAATGGCGCTAGCTTGGTTTGCAAGCGCCGTGGCATGGCATTCCATTAAGATGCAGCCCACTCGCATGCATTCAAACAACGTCCCAGTGCAACGCCGAGAAATGTAAAAATTTCACCCACTTACCTCGGGAATCACATATGAAGATACGCTAGCGTGCTAGCTAGCTTAGCTAAAGTGCTTCAGTGCGATTTTTTTCTAGCTTTTTGAGGCATTCGTCGAGGCTACAAGAACAGCGACGCCTGAGCGGAGAATCAAGTAAAGTGGCAGAAAATGAAAATACACGCGTAATAACGTACTGGTTCGTGAGCACTACCGTTATAATAGTGTAAACCCTAATGTGCAGAAGAATTTAAATTCAAAGCGCTGTGGAGTCAGTCGGGTGACGGGCGGCCATTTTGCTGCTCAGCATGAAGCGTCTCCAATGACCAGCCTGTAGCAGCTGCGTGGAAGCCCTCTGACTGGCTGGCTTCTGCCTGGAGGGATGCATAAAACAGGCTCTTTGACCTCCATAAACTTCTGACAGTCAACTTATTGCTTATTTCGTAAGGGCTGCTTACAACTTTCTCTTCATAGCATGAGTCAGAGAAAAAGGGGAACGAGAAAAAGGAAAAACGAGGATGCCTCTGCAGGAGTAAAGGAGGGCGAGGACACCGAGGAGAGAGGACACAGGAAGAACATCCGCGCAACTAAGAAGTACATTGGAGCTCATGTTGGCATTCAAGGTAGGGCCTAATGTCGTCTTCTTGGAACCCTTTAAGATAAACACACTTACTTACACTTGTGTGACGTCACGTCCACAGGTGGGATATGGAAAGCCGTGGAGTCCTGTACAGAGATGGGTGGCAGCAGTTTCGCCCTGTTCCTGGGCTCCCAGCGATCGTGGAAGAGGCCTGCATTGGACCATACAGCTGCAGCAAAGTTTCAGGAGCTGTGTTCCCAACAGGGGTTTGATCCAGCTCATATCTTGCCTCATGGTTCCTACCTGATGAACTGTGGATCTCCTAAAGATGGTCCGTCAGACACTGATTATTGTCTACCATTCCTTTCATGCCTAGTTATCTCTTATTATTTTTTGCAGAATTATTCTCTGTTTTGGTCTAACCTGCATACCATGTTTTCAACTAGATGTGTTTGAAAAGAGCCAGGCCATGCTGGTGGACGAGCTCAGCCGCTGCAACCTCCTGGGACTCAGCCTCTATAACTTCCACCCCGGCTCCTCCCTGGGTACCATCACCACTGAGCAGTGTGTGGACAAGATTGCGAGCGCCATCAATTATGCTCACCAGCAAACACCATCAGTGGTTACAGGTACAGAGGGCCGCCAGAGCACCTGAAACAACTAGCAGTGTGTATCTACCTTGCAGTCATTGCCTTTTCGATGAAACCCATATGCAGAGACACTGCCAGAGGTATTAATAAAACTCATAGACTCCATCTAAAAGATGGACATAGGTTCCCAGTCTGAAAAGTGAAGCCAGTGCATTCTTTCTAATAACCAACAGGGGGCAGCAACTCTGGTTGCAGAAATTGTGTTTTCATGAATAAGACAACTGAAAATTCCCAGTCGAAATGTTTTTGTGGAACACCCCTTCAGCTCTGATTTCCCACTTGGAAGCAATAAAACTATAAACTTTTAATCTGTACTGCCACTTTACAGAGCACTGATCAGGCTAAAGAAAAGTAAGTATTAGCCATTATTGTCAGTGAAACCTGAATGGCTCCACCTGGCAAAGAACCAAAACAAATCCTGTTTTTTCCCAGCTTTTTCTAGAACGGCGGATCCGATATCAGAGTACGCGGGTATGACTCTCTGACTCTGATCTCTGACCTCAGCAGGCACTATACCAGTGGGTTTATAGCTGGTTTGAAGACTTATTTAAATACAGCATGAAGCTCATATTATAAAAAATGCATATGAAGGAGCACAGAATTGGGTAGGCCTTAGTGTGGGCCTGTGGCAAGTAACTACCATATGAACTTGCTCACCTGGTTTCCAAAACAGAAAGAACCCAATAGCAACAAAGCTCAGCCAGAGGTTTCATAACAAGACTTTACTAATTAATGACGCCATAGTGATTGTATCCATCTTTTATAAACCATATTTCATAAAGCACTTCTTTATTGTATTTGTTTCTAAATCCTGTGCTGTCCAGCAGAGGACTATAAATCATTGCCGTAAAGGTCAGTAGCTGCTCTGGCATACTGTAAACCAATTAGCAGTGCATGTCAATCTTACTAAATGTCCTATCCTCCCCGTTTCTAAAAGATACGTTTTTAAGCCAAAGTACAAAAGGGAGATAAACAATGTAGCAAAGAACCAGTTGTCAAAAACTCAGTGATTTATGCCTTAATACACAAAAGTGCTCCATCAAGCCTGTGTGGGTGGGCAGGGAAAGGCCTATGTACGTTTTTGTGATTTTTGTCTACACTCCAGTTATACATCTGGTCTCTGGTGAATACATATTACCGAAAGGCTTGACTAAACAGATATGCCTTTAGCAGACTTTTTAAAAGGAATCTACTGAATCTGCAAACCTTTAGAGTGGAGGCAGCACATTCCACACCAGCAAAGCCTAAAAAAACGTGATCACCCAGAGGACTGTTTGTGGCGGCGCTTGTAGCATGAGTCAGGTCGGAGTTTTTCTAACACAGGAATCCAAAGAATCCCTACACAAAATATAACTTCATGTTGTTAAGCTTTCTGTTAGTGGACTAAATCTCTATATATATATATATATATATATATATATATATATATATATATATATATATATATATATATATATATATATATATATATATATATATATATATATATATATATATATATATATATATATATATATAAATTATATACACTCAGTAAAACCTTTGTTAGATAATCCATGCTACTATGGGGATGGACCCACTTTTGCCTTTAGAACTGCCTTAAGTTTTTGTAGCACAGTTTCATCAAGGTGCTGGAAACGTTATGGTCTATACTGACATGATAACATCACACAGTTTCTGCAGATTTGTCAGAGTCACATGGGAATTTCTTGTTCTACCAAATCCCAAAGGTACTTCTTTTACATTGACATCTGGTGACTGTGAATACCATTTGAGTACAGTACCAACAATAAAAAATTCAGACCCTACCATCCAAACTCATCAGACCAAGTAATGTTTCTCCACTCTCCTGTTTTCTAGTTTTGGTGAGCTGATTTTAACCGTAGCCTCAGTTAGCTCAGAGGAGTGGGACCCATTCTGGTCTTCTGCTGTTGTAGCCCATCTACTTCAAGATTTGATGTGTTTTGTGTTTGTGCTCTTCTGCATATCATGGTTGTAACAAGTGGTTATTTAAATTCCATCCATCCATCCATCTTCATCCGCTTTATCCGGGGCCGGGTCGCGGGGGCAGCAGCCTAAGCAAAGAGGCCCAGACCTCCCTCTCCCCAGCCACCTCCTCCAGCTCATCCGGGGGAACACCTGGCCAGCCGAGAGATATAATCTCTCCAGCGTGTCCTGGGTCTGCCCCGGGGCCTCCTCCCGGTGGGACATGCCTGGAACACCTCACCCAAGAGGCGCCCAGGGGGCATCCTTACCAGATGCCCAAACCACCTCAGCTGGCTCCTTTCGATGTGGAGAAGCAGCGGCTCTACTCTGAGCCCCTCCCGGATGGCCGAACTTCTCACCCTATCTCTAAGGGAGATGCCAGCCACCCTTCGGAGGAAGCTCATTTCCGCCGCTTGTATCCGCGATCTCGTCCTTTCGGTCACTACCCACAGCTCGTGGCCATAGGTGAGGGTAGGGACGTAGATCGACCGGTAAATTGAGAGCTTCGCTTTTACACTCAGCTCCCTCTTCACCACGACGGACCGGTGCAGCGTCTGCATTACTGCAGCTGCAGCCCCAATCCGTCTGTCGATCTCCGGCTCCCTTCTCCCATCACTCGCGAACAAGACCCCGAGATACTTGAACTCCTCCACTTGGGGCAGGACCTCATCCCCGACCCGGAGTGGGCACTCCACCCTTTTCCGGCTGAGAACCATGGCCTCAGATTTGGAGGTGCTGATCCTCATTCCCGCTGCTTCACACTCGGCTGCGAACCGCTCCAGTGCGAGCTGGAGGCCTTCACCCGATGAAGCCAACAGAACCACATCATCCGCAAAAATCAGAGATGAGATCCTGAGGCCGCCAAAGCGAAAGCCCTCCCTTGAATAAATTAATTATTTAAATTACCTTTGCATATCTATCATCTCAGAGCAGTCTTACCATTTTCTTCTGACTTCTGGCATTAACAAGGAATTGACACCCAATTGATATTTTTTTCTTTTTCGGACGGTTCTCTGTAAACGATAGAAGCGGGAAAATCACCAGTTTCTATAATATTTAGACCAGCCCAACCATGCGACATTCCAGGTCACTTAAATCACTTTTTTTTTTTTTTTAATTTTTTAATTCTCCCTGCATTGAGTTGCTGCCATGTGACTAATTAGATATTTACGTCACCAATTAGTTGAACATGCATATCTAATAAAGTGCCTGATGACTGGATTTTGATGCCTATCAACAGGAATGATGTTTGCATGGCACGTCTGTTAAATACAAAGCCATTTGAACTTTGCCTGACATTTTAATGTTAACGAAAGTTTGACATAAATGCCAGTGCAGGACAGTTAGAGCTGTCACCTCCCATCAAGAAAGTCTGGGGTTCAACCCTGCTGATTGACTGGGTGCTCTCGCTCTCCAACTTTCTCCCACAGTACAAAGGTATGATGTCGTGTTAGCTGTTCTGTTGATAGGTTTAGATGTGAGCATAGGTAGCACATTGTGTGGTGTGATGGACGCAACCAAGAGTGTACCTGGGCCTTTTACTTGTTGACGCCTGGGGTAAACTGTACAGCAGAATACAACAGCAAAAGCTGCGTTCAGACTCTGTTTGAAGAGATAACGACAGAGAAATATTACAAATGTATGAGTGTGTCATATTAAAAACCTTTTTTATTCTTTTTTTTTTTTTGTCTCTCGCTCTCTGGGCTTTCTGTGTGGTCAGTGTTGGAGAACATGAGTGGCCAAGGCAGTACGGTGGGCGGCAAGTTTTGTGAGCTAAAGAGCATCATAGACAGAGTGAGAGACCAGACCAGAGTAGGAGTATGTCTAGATACCTGCCATGCATTTGCAGCAGGTGAGTGAAACCTGTGATGTTAACCTCAAATTTGCTTTCTGTCCAACAGGGCTGTGATACCTTAAAATATTCAACCTGGCATAAGACCTGAGAGAGTTTCTTTCTGTGCTCAATTGTTGTTTTATGTCTCGTCTTGGGAGGATACGACCTTGCTGCAGAGGGAGGCGTGAAGGCCATGCTGGATGAGTTTGACCAAGAAGTGGGGCTCCACTACCTCAAGGCCATTCATCTTAATGACTCCAAAGGTATAGCCAGGGCATAGAGACAGAAAAATCACACATGCAAGTCTCTAGTTGTCTTTCCTTATTCTTTCTGTGTAACCTGAAGGTAAACTTGGCTGTAACCTGGATCGGCATGAAGATATCGGTAAAGGTCACATTGGAATCTCTGCATTTCAAGAAATTGTCAATGAGCCCAGGCTGGACAACGTCCCTCTGATCCTGGAGACACCCGGACGGTGAGATGGTTGTAGAAACTGTGGGTTTGTTTGTTGTATATGGTAATGTATTTTATTCATTTCCAAAACAGGAGCTGCTAGCTCATCCTGTTTTCAGGTTCCTCTTTAACATGGCTGCTATGTTCTTCCCCACAGGCCTGGATTTGAATACGCTGAGCAGATTGACCTTCTCCATTCCCTGTGTGAGAAAAAGTGAGAAAAGCACTACTGATGAGTAACTCTGCAAACGCACTGTTAGCTGTGAAGAGAAGAGTTGTTTTGTTTTTTTTGTCTAGTACCAAAGTGGAGGAGTGACCTGTTGTGTTATCTCTAAACACGGTCATATTATTAGTCGTTCACCACATGAACAGTTTCTCCAAATTACAAACCTCGTCTTTGAATACGAATTAAATAAAGGTGATGTTGGAAGTTTTTATATGGTGTGGGGAGGAGTCTTGTTCCAAATGAGCCTTTAGGGGGCAGCAGAAACACACAAATGTAACCCAAACCTAATGAGACTTTGGTTTCAGAAGGTGCCGGTAGAATAAGTGTGAGGAAATGGTTTGCACATTTGTATTGGTTTTATAGTACACGAGAGGTTTGTTTTTAACTTTACGCAAAAACAATTTAAAAATTGCTGATAAGTGCAACAAACTGAATTAAACAGAGGAAACAAATTATTGATCAAAAGGTAAATAAACCTTTTTGGATGACATATTTCCAATGGCAACACAAACACAGGCATACAGATCGAATGATACCTAAACCGCATTGAAGTTTCAAACAACACTTTTGTTAAATACTAATTACATTTTGTTACTATGACTAAATTGCTGTAAGTTCTATACTTTTTAATCTGTCATATATTACTCAGTTTTCTTTCAAATGCAGGTCTGCATGACAAAATTAGAAAGCCGTTTTATTTTCCTACAACGTTCAATTCTGTTTGCTTTAACTCAGTGCCTCATCAATGGGACCTGCTACAGATTTACCAGTCAAATTCTGTATGCAACTATTACAGACCCTAACACATGACAATCGGCCAATGACTGGAGTTTTAAAAACTGCTCATATCACATTACAAATTATATTCCATCGCCATTTGTAAAAAAGGGATAAATAATTACATTTACTTGACAGCTGTCACAAACAAACACACCACACTCGCAACCACAAAGAACCCCCGTCTTCCTTCTCTGAATGCCTCCAGCTCTCAAATAGCAACACTCTGGAGCAGCTGTTGAGCCATAGGAGGTCATTAGTTAATTTTTTTCACACCTACTCTATTTAACACCCTGTGGTGTGCGTGCACACACACACGCAAAGGAAAACATTTGCAAGGCTTAGAAATGTACAACAGCTTTCTATCTAAGCTGGGTGGGGGGGGAGCATGAGAGAGTAAACAGACTGGGGGATAGGATCTAATGATATCTCTTGGCTCCATGGCTGTGCTGTGACTCATTACACTTAAAATAGTGCAAACAATACCAGATGCAAGTTTGATCATGAAGTTGAGTGTCTCATTGTCTATCTTAACTTTTTCCCACAGCTGAAATTAGAATTTCAGATAAAAGATATGATATGGAAGTTTGCCTGTGGGAGGTAAAGTGGAATGGAATACAGTAGTAATGAGAAGGATGGGGAATGTGATAGCTGACTTTAAACCTCATGAATGAAATCATAAAAATGTATTGGTTCAAATTCTTCATTTAGCTTTTATGTTCCAGCATTGCATCGTTACCTTATGGTTTGCCGTTTTCTGTCTCGCATCATTTAGTTGTGTTCACAGCAATGTTGTGCTCTCTCCACGTCCTCTACGACTGTGAGCTTGCACGTCTCACTCTTGTTTACGTTCAACATCAGTGATATTGCAATTTAAAGCCAATCTGCTTTTGTGCTCTATTTAACCGCCTCAAATAAAGTGTAAAATAAGCACAGGTCCAGACAGTTTGTCTTTCAGTGCAGCGTTAACAGAGACAGGAAGTGGAGGTGCCTGGCTCAAGAATGTCTCTGCTCTCAGGTCCCACCCAGAGGAAATGCCTGTCCGGCCTGTTAGAGTCTGCACGGGTGAAAAAGAAGTCTCCTGTTAGTGGAGTTCTGGTTAAGGATGGAAGGAGATTGAATGATGAGGAGAGCGTCCCTTGGCGAGGGATAGTTTAGATAAGCAGATGCTTGATGGTTTTCAGAGGCGTTCTAGTGATCTGGTTGGGTCAGGGGTTACAATCCGGAGAGGCTGAAGACTAAACAGTGAACACACATTCCTGAATTCTAAATTAATCATTTTATGGAGGAGGTGTGAGAAGGAAAACACTGATGGGACCATTAAGTGCCTTTCCATTATCTAATTATCTTAAGCTGTGTGGTTGCGTTCACTTCTGGCTTACTGTGCGCCTGTGTTTTATGAGTGCTCGTCCAGCCGTTCCTTCTCCTTTTTGTCTGTCATTACACTGTGCTGCAAATATTTTCCACTGCAGCCTAAAGCCACTGATCTAATTATACAACTTTTTAAAGACTACCAGATATTTTTGTTTCTCGCAGTATCTTTCCCAAATCATATGTAAGTGCTTCTGAAAAGCCAATTGAAGAGCTCTCCCTGGACTAAGTTTTCATCAGCTTGCCAAAGTAAAGTTGGAAAGAAGTGTCAAACAGTTACAATGAAGACATTGTTTTTGTGTTAGACGTCAGTGACTCAGATGGAGGGAAAATCAGTGGAGCAGCAGCATGTACGCAGAATACTCTATGTTATATTTTGTGGTGGATTTAAAATAAAAAAGACTTCTTCGGGTTCATATACCTGCAGATAATCTGAGGAAGGTTTCCTTTCTTTGATTTTTGTTCTGTACCTGCTAACCCACAAAGGGAAATCTTGTTCCTTTTTTGCATTTGCTCCGTTATTTTATTCTCCTTAAATTTACCCAGCAGGCATTGGATATGCTCTGTAAAACCAAGCTCCCTCAGTGGATAGCTCCTTTCGCCCAGGTTCATGGGTTTGGGGGCAACTTTCATGTCATAAAACCAAGCCAGTAAAATTTATGCTACTATTTTAAAAAGGTTCAAGAATATGACAAATGTCATAATAATGATTACATAATATACCAAGGTACTATGCAATATACACATTGATTTCATAGCTTGCAGTAGAACAACCTTTAGCATCAAGTTGAAAGTTGAAGCTTGTGATAGTTTTCTGTGTCACATTTATCAGTTTCACATTGTTGTGGAAGAATTTTAGTCTATTCTTCTTTAGAAGTTCATTGTGTTTGGTGGACATTCGGTTAAACACTCCTCTCATAACATGAGAGCACCACAGCATTTCAGTCAGGTTATGCTCTGGGCTTTCACTCGGCCATGGCAACAACTTGACTCTTTTGGACAGATACCTTCACATTTGACTCTAGGAGGAGATCATGGTTGGCTCAGTGAATGCAAGGTGCTCAGGTCCTGTAGCTGCAAAGTCCAAATTATCACCTCTTCACCACCGTGCTTGACAGTTGGCATGAAGTGTTTATGGTAGACAGTTGCAGCTGTGTTGAGTTTTCATGCATTAAGGCCAAATATATCCATTTTGGTCTCATCTATATAAAGGACATTGTGGAAACCTAAGCTATGCTGCCATGTTCGTTTCAGAGAGGAACACATCTGAATCCTACAGACCAGCAAACTGGCACAATGTCTTCCTTTAAAGAGGTCCTACTTTCCATGAGCAATTGCATCGAAGCATCAATTGCATCTGGATTTAAAATAAAGAAAATAACTATGCTGCGCAAAGACAGAAGGGATGCAAATGACACAGGGTCTATGGTCTGTCTGGGGACGCCACAAACCTCCAGACTTCAGATTCTGTGGTGATGGTACTCTATTCTCACTGTCTACAACAAAGAGTCCTGACTTATCATAGGAATCGAGATATTAAGTCCTATTAGATTCTTTTGAGTATTGCAGTCACAGTATTTTATTTCACACACTTTAGCTGCAAGGGCTTGGATTGTTTTGTGTTTTCTTCAGTGTGTGATTTTTAGTACTTTAAAAAGGGGTTTCAGTGGGATCACAGGAAGGAATGCATTGACTGCAGTGTGCCGAGACAGAAGGCGATCCACGCTGAGGAATACCAGTACAGAGGAAGGACAAATAAAGTGAAAACACTGGGCGAGAGAAATGAAAGCGAGAGGACTGTATGCGTGGCTCTTCTGTTGCAGTGTGGCTTGGGTTGCAGGCTGTGCCAAGCTCTCTATCCATCTCTCTATGCCCACAGTCTTACTCCATCTGCCAGTAGTTCCCAAAGAACTTGCCACACACATACACACACTACACACACACACAAAATCCTCTGTACTGCCTGTGCACACATGTTCCTACAAGTTTTAGAACTCACACAAACACACACACAGAAGAAATAAGAGCTGAAGGGCAGGGTGGAGTCCAGTCTGCTTTCTCAGCAAATCCTTTATTTTTGCACCTCAGCAGCAGCACAGGCATCATAAGTTACCTTCAAGATATGGCATTTCATTCCCCACTGTGAAAAAAAAGAAAGTAACCCTATGGGTCCTTGCATGCTATGTGTATTTTAGTAGATCCCTGCATGGTCAAACTGTGTGGGTTTCTTGTGGCATGAGTGAGAGTGTTGTAATGAGTGAGCAGCTGTCTGAGACTGAGTGGATGTGACTATAAACAGAAGAGCTGAAGAGGAAGGTTTATGACCTGTGGGCGCTGTGAAAACTCTGGAAAGAGCAGGAAAAATTGCTCCTCGCCTCTTCAGCGAGGTCACAGATATATAACGTAGTAGAAGACCTACTGTGGTTCTTCCCCTCATTCCTTGGATTTGTCCTTCTCCTCTCCCCCCCCCTTCGACCCCTTTCTTCCAGTTGGCTCAGGGTGAGGAATGCTACCCAGTGGTGGCTGGGCAGTGGGCCATGAGGAGACAGGCAATCACACAAGCAGGGCAAGAAAACGATGCGAAACAGAAAAGGGCCCCAAACCAGAGCTGAGCTGGGAAAGTCACTGTAACAGTCGTACTTCTTCTTATCCGCTGTTGTTTCTGTGAGCTGATTAAGAAATGTAGTCCTAACTAAAACATCAGCGGCAACTGTCTACCATTCTTCACAGAGTCATCCCACAACTGCGCTTGGCTCCATCTTTAAAACGGTGGAGAGCGGCTCTTTGACCTCTTTACGGACCTCTTTTTAACTTGTTCAGTACAGCAGTGCAACACTGGTAACAGTCACCTGTCTCCACCCTACATCTCCTGATTCACAAATGCCCTTTTACTCAATGCTTGCAAGTACTAGTTTGACCTTTTAATGCAACAGCTGCTGTGCTCAGTGTGATAGCATCATGCATTATCCCTAGTGGCAACAAATTACATTTAAGGGCATATGTGAAGAATTCAAGTGGCAGCCACCAGAGCTTAAAAATGAGGTCATAAGAGAAAATCGGCAGTTCCACTTGAAGCAGGCTCCGAATCCTCACACACTCCCATGATGACTCTACAGTACAAAAATACATGTTTACTGCCTTACACCAAAACTGCTTTGCTTGTGAGATCTTGTTTCTGTCTCCTTCCTAATATTTAAGGTTGTTGAAAGGAACAAATAAGGGCTGCTAGCTTAATTGGTCAGCTGACCAGTTTTACCTTGCAGCTACTATCAACCTCCAGCAAATGGTCCGAGAATGCACATTTTCCCCTAGTGCCACTGGGTCACTGTTCAGTCTCTAGGCCCTCTAGACTTTATTTTTTGCAGTCAGTGAAATGTAAATATTTTTCATATGAGTTCTACAGTCTGTGGATGTACCTTGCTAATCAGGCTAGTTAGCATTAGCTGTTAACTTAGAAGTCTACGCTTCCTGCTTGTCCAAAGAAAAACAACAAGTCAAAAGTCAAAATGCCAGAACAGCAGACTTCAGAAAGATAGCGTATAAACCAATGGGTCATGCTGTGGTGGTTACATAAACCTTTAAAAACAGTCTCTGGGAGAATTCCTGACTTTAGCACTAATCAGCTGTGGTATCAAATTAGACCGACAACTGTCATCATCATGTCAACGCAGCTATTTGTACTAATTTTGAAGCAACAGGCTTTTCCACTTGTTAGCTTGAAAACATCACGTACTGTTATTTTTCACATTTAAATCCAAGCAATAACCATCACCCCGAATGTGACAAAATACAGCTCTCGCTCTTACTCACACGAAAGCAGTAAAACCCCTTTCTTCCTCATCACATTGAAATAGAAACCTCAATCAACAGCTATTTTCACACTTGCAACCTGACCACTTGCATTTACACGTTGTCATTTAAATGCCACCAGGGCAAACATACTGAGAAATAATTACAGTGAGTTGCAGACAGACGCCGGCACCCGGTGCAGTCCAGCTTAGATAACCACTTAGCAATCTGTCCAAACACTCCTGGAGCATGTTTTTGGTTAGCATGACTGGGATTTTGTTCATGCTTTAGATCAGAGGCACGCCTGATGTGTTTGTGTGTGAGTGAAGGCAGCGCACACAGGTTCAGTCTTCTAGGTCAATCATCCATATGCAAAGAGGTCACACACTGACATTTCTCACAGCACAAAGACATATGAGCCTTTGTTCTGATCTCCTATCAGGGCCTTGTACATCACTGACCAGTGGATTAACTGAGTAAACATTTAGTACAGTTTATATAAGCGTCTGTGTTGTCACACCTTTAGATTCACAGGCTTTGACAAAAGAATCCACACTCAGCTGCATGTACACACACACACATGCACACATGCACAGAAAACTGCGTTACTCTGGCACGTATTTGTGGTCTGTAAATAGCCGCCCTTCTCCTGTATCTTCCCCTTCCTTTGACTCTTTTGAGAGTCTGTGTGAAGCCATACATCATCCAGCTTCAGGGCTCGGCTCTCCCCGATAACCTGAAAGGTGACATTGCTGTGGTCACAGCCTGACATTTGGACATGGCAGTCAGAAAAACCCATCCGTGTGTATGTCTGTGACTGAGCGGAATAAAGGAAGATGTGTGGAAAGTTTAAAACAATGTATTATCAGCACTATTTCCCTGGTTTGAAGAGGAGACAAGAGTACTGGGAGGCTCGGTGTATGGTAAACACAGAGGTGGCAAAGGCAAAGAAAAAGTTTTGTAGTGAGTTTTCTGTGAGGACATTAGAAGGGGATAAAGACTTGAATCATTGCCTAGACCCAAAGAATGAGCTGGGAAGGATGTGCAGCAGGTTAGGGTGCCTAAGGATGGAAACATAGTAACAACTGAAGGGAGTCTGTTGAAAAAGTGGAAGGAGTACTCTGGGTAGCTCATGAATGAAGACAATGAAAGCAAGAAGAGGACATGTAGAGGAAAGTTAGTGAACCAGGAAGTGCAGAGGACTAGTGAGGAGGAAGTGAGGGCAGTTATGAAGTGAATGAAGAGTGGAAAGGTTGTTGGTCAACTTAATATACCTGTGGAGGTATGGTAAAGCTAACTGGTCATAACATAGAACAATACAATTACTGGAACAAGTTGTAGGTTAAGAAATGATGATCAGTGAGCAGCAGCGTGGCTCCATGCTGAGAAAAGGCATGACAGATGTGAGATTGAGAGTGTTGATGGAGAAGTATAGAAAAGGTAAGGAGAAGTTTCACTGTCTTTGTGGATCTAGAAAAAACAGATAATAGGTTGCCAAAAGAGGAACTGTGGAGGCTGGCAGAGAAGTATTTGAGGGTGGTGTAGGACACGTACGAGGACAGGGAGGCAGAGATGGAGGGTGGGACTATATCAGGGATCGGCTCTGAGTCACTTCTTGTTTACAGTGGTGATGGACAAGCTGTCAGACAAGGTCAGGACTATAATGTTTTCAGATGATATTGTGATTAGTAGTGAGAGTAAGGAGCAGGTGGAAGAGTCTGAAGGGTTGGTGGTATGGTGGAGGGAAGAGGGATGAAAATCAGCAAAAGCAAGATAGAACACATGTGCGTGAAGGAGAGGAGCAGCCAGGCAGGAGGAAAAGTGGAAAACCACAGAGAAGATTCATGGATGTAGCGAAGGAGGGGATGTAGGGTGAGCTGGAGATAGATGATCCACTATAGGCTCCACGGTGACAACCTGTAAAAGGATCGGGCAAAAGAAAATGAACAGAAAAGACGCCTCTTTCATGTGGAGTAATGTATCGGTCCATCATGTTTAGACCTTCGTCTATAACGTAGTCATGTCAGACGCACTCTTTCTGTGATCACGGGAGTCTCACCCACCTGCTGTTCAAATCTTTTGTTTGCATGGGACAGCCAACCAGAAGAGGAGGGTGGCCTTAAAGATCAGCCTGTTTCAAACAGTAAATGAGCTGAGGCTCCGCAACAAGAAAGTCTACAATAAGTTGCGCTTCTATCTGTTGTTATTTTGTATTTTCGGTTGTCTTCTTTTTTTAAAGATTGATGTAGCTTCTGTTTTTTCTGGTTCAGAAACAGGAAGATAACATTTTGAACCCTGCCTTCGTGGCACCGTTCAGTTAATTGTTTCTCCAGCTGGCTAAACAGAAATACTACAAAGCTGTGACGCTCCAACATGCAGTGTTCAAAGGTCAGCAACCAAGCTATGAATGAAGATTAGGCTTTACCTAAGGCTTGAGACATAAAAAATAGTTTTTAGGTACATAGCCACGTCTAAAAAGAATATAAGAGACCCTCCCACATCAAAGGTGAAGTATACCAGTAACCAGTATGGTTCATATTTGTTGTTAGCTTGAAATTCCTGAATAGAAAGACACTTTCTGTCATCTCTTAAGAGGTAGCTGTTTGGTTGAGGCTTAGGTTTGGTTCAGGATGCAGGTGAAATTTGAAATTACTTAAAGACTCAAAGATTGTTACATCTTCAGAAAATATTCTGTCCCCGCTTAAAAACTGGACATGAAACATGACAGTCTTTGTGAGGGCAACTTTGAGTTTGTGTATGCATGCGTACGTCTTAGTGTGGTTTCCTGTTTTAGACTGTACTGACATAAAGCGTGGTCTCACAATAGCCCATTGTCCCGTCTCCCCTCCACGCTTCCTGTCAGCGCAGAATTCACGGAAATAAGGACACAGTGCAAACAAACAGCAGCGGCTACAGATCTCCACCCACTCTAGGGCCCTCCAGGAGGAACCCGTCCTCGACTCAGGGGGTGGGTGGTAGCGTTCCTGCCAGGAAGCTAATCAGCGTCGCATCCCACTTTGACGAATGCAAGAGAGCCACATTTACAGTGTGCATATGTGCGCGCTCGGATACGTGTGAATGTTGACTGATGAGGAATGGAGCAGGAGGTGGTGAAGGGTGGAGGGTGGAGTAGAGAGAGAAGAGTTGGGGTATGAAAAACGAAACCAGGAATTGTGGGGATTTCCAACAGAGGCCTCTATGGTTTGTAGTATATCAAACAGTGTGATTACACTTAGAGCGAGCTGGTTTTCTTTGGTGGCAAGGTAGACTTTGCACATTTTTGGGGGTTTGGGTGCATTGTGAAGACATGACTGCTCTCTTTTTCAAGAAGTAAATGTCAGTTTTTTATTAGACGTCTGAGAAAATCACCATGTTGCGGCTCAGTTTCACAGTCATGGATTATGGGTAAATTCTTTGGTCATCTTCACTGTCTTTTCCTTGAAGTCTGGGACTAGGCTTTATCTGTGAGGCTGAGTTTCACAAAAAGTGCAAGTTAAATGATAATAATACCACTCTGATAAAAAGCGAATAGCTTGAATAAGAAGCTCACAGCCAGCTAGCTTAACTACCTTGGCTCTGGCTGCCACCTCACTTCATGCTCAGCAATTTAAATGTTTTATCTGATTTCATACACACAACTACTGCAGTGTTAAAATTACAAATTTAAATGTGCCTTACTATTTCTTGGCCGCTGTGTTTAGGTGTTTGTGTAGATTAAACAAGAATGCTGATGTTGATGTTAGTCAGCTCCAGGATAGTGAGGTCAGCTGTAGCTGATTTTGTTAAATGATGCGGTCGGTCTTACCTTCATTTAAACACAACCAAGGCAAAATATATAATCACTGATTACAAGAAAATGTATTCAAATGAGGACAAAAGAAGAAAAAGATTTTCACATGACATTAGCCGAGAAATAGACCTTCAGTCCAAGAATGGGCCTGCGGGATTGCTAGAGTTGCAGCATTTGAAAAAATGTCAAATAAGAAACTTTCTGTGGTATATATCTACGATTAGAGAGACGTATTATAAGGTAAGAGAAAAAGTATAAAAAATGGGGAGAATATCTAGACCTCATAATATCATATCACACCAACAGGGCACTTCACTCTCAGACTGGAGGCTTAATTGTGGTACCTAGGATATTTAAAAGTAGAATCGGAGGATCTCTTCTGTAGAACCAGCTCCCTGTTTGGATTCAGGAGACCGACACTCTCTCTACTTTCAAGATTAGTCTAAAAACTCTATTTTTGATAAAGCTAGGGCTGGATCAGGTAATCTTGAACCCTCCCTTAGTTACAGTGCAATGGGCTTACCTGGAGCAGTGTAGGCCTGAATCACTGTTTGGGTGTCATTCACGTCTTTTCACTCTGTGTTTATGCACCACTCTGCATTTAGTCATTACTTATTATTAAACTCAGGCTCTCTTTCACAGTTTCGCCCTGTCTTCCGTCCAAATCCAACCAGATATGGCACACGGCTGCCTCTCCCTGAGCCTGATTACGCTGGAAGTTTCTTCCTGTTAAATGGGAGTTTTTCCTTCCCACTTTTGCCAAGTGCTTGCTCATAAGGGTTTATCTGATTGTTGGAGTTTTCTCTCTGTTATTGTCAGAAGAATGTTTTGATGTAACGCTACAAAATAAAATACATTTTCTGTAAATACTCAAAGCAGGAGCTTGGATCTCATCTGCTCTTCTACAGTGTATCTCGTATATTTGTGGGTATCTATGCGTTAATGTGTATATAATGTACATGAGGATATATGTATATAATACTTTAATTTCTTCTATTTGCTTTTGTTTTATTATGGCTGAATTCTAATTTAAGTTAAAAACAAAATTAATAGTGATGATACAAAAAATTCTTAACACAGAAAATGAAATCTACACAGACAGAGTAGATCATGACCATTAAGGGACAGACAGTCGATGGTATTCAGCCTTATAAATATCATGGAACATTTATTGATTCAAATCTGACCTTTGCAGCAAACTGTCTATCATGTCTGAGAAGAATCTCTCATTTCCACACTGAGAAGGCCATTATGCTTATATTTTAAGGTGTTTTTTCTCTTATCCCTTTCATGCTGTCATGGTTTGGATATGTGTCTGTAAAGAACAGATACTCACTAACTCAGTCTATTTGTTAAATGGTCTAATAGACTGATTGGTGAGCCACAGCTGAACCCATCATCCCCGTACGCCAGACAGTCACACTGGCTGGCTGCTTTGATTTTACTTGACAGCTCGGTTCTCGTCCCAAAGTGCACAACAACAAGGCTTAAAAATAGCTTTGTTCCAGCAGTCATTAGTCAAAAGAGTCAGATTGTTATTTATCTCTTCATTATGATGCATTATGTTTATCTGTTGTCTGTGTTTGTTTAGAAAATGCGAGCGTCAGGATGGACGACCCACTTAGCGCAGAACAAATCTACCTCTGGGTACAAATATAGTAACTTTAACCTGAACTTTATTGATCTTATTCTGTTCCACAGGGCAGCAGCTCAGTTCACTCACAGTCTGAAAAAAGCCATTTAGAGCAGTCTGAATGCCCCCCCGGCTCACGGGGTTACTTTTAAACAACCTGACCTCATTATAGAAAACATTGTGAGCATCAACCATTGTAACAGCACATATATGACAGAAAAGCATAACAGCTGATAGGTATTTATAAGTCTTTTGTGAGCTGATGTTTTCTTGCATAATCTGAAAAGGTGTTAAGTGCCAGACTGGCCCCACACACACACACATGTATACAAAACATAGACTCGCAACCACATGAGCGCACAGGGAAAAACACACTCATGCTGCCAAATCCACAGACACGCCAGCGAGTATAGAGATCCAATCAGGAAACAGTCTTGATGAAAACAAGACATTTGGGATTGTTTCCACTAAAATAGCAAGAAGGTCCCTGAACACATCATTCAGACAGAGTCATGGAGAGAAAGAGAGAGAGAGAGAGAGCACCTGTGTCCACTGCAGACTCCCCAGACAGACGTTTGGTTCCAGACTCCTGAAAAACACAGTAGCTGCTGTTATTCTAAGAGTCAAATTAGCGGAGTGGATGCTAAAAGTTGGAGAGCCCTAATTTAAACCAGTCTGGCTGCTGGGGAGTAGAGAAAGGATTTACTAACTAGTGCACACCAGTGCAACAAAAAGAGTTATTGCTTAGACTGAGAATTTAAAGTGAATTAAGTTCGGCTTTGATTGAAAGTGAGAGTTTGAATCATAACGAGCAGTGTCTTCTGGCAACAGGCCACTCAAAAAGTAGGGTTAGGCTTTACTTTCTTTCTACATTAGCAGTGTCCAGATGCTTTTTTGAGGTCTACCTTTATGGGTCAAGCAGCGGCAAAGTAATAAGATGACCCGAAACAAAGCCATTCCTGTAAGCACACTCATTATAAAAGTAGTACATATTTCTGTAATGTTGCGGCACATTTTGGGAGGGAGACCTTTTTTACTTTCCAAACCATTACTTATAATTTCAGAGGGCTGTTGTTCATTACCTGAAAATGTCTCTGGTCTCAAATGCAAATATGTTACAGTTCACGGCTGGCTTGAAAATGACTTTGGAAATTGGTCAGGTTTCTTGGGCTTTTGCTGCTGGAAATGGTTTCAGCGTTTCTGGCAGGCTTTTGCACTGTGTGAAAGTTGCTTCCTGGAAAGTCTTCCCAACTTTTTAGTCTGTGAATTATTCATCCTGCTTCAACTCACTCCACTCACACCTTCCTCCTTAAGCCCCCCGTATTCCCTCTTCTGAATGCTTTTTTTTTTTTTTTCCAACTTGACATCATTTCCACACATTGATGCCCTTTTCTTACTTTACTGTATGCTTTTTAAATGTCATTATGCCATAGGGTGTTTTGAATCTACAGTCTGCGTAGCCCCGCTCCACTTAGGCTACGTTCACACTGCAGGCGAAAGCGCATCAAATCCGATTTTTTTGACCCTATGCGACCCATATCCGATCATGGCATGACAGTGTGAACGGCACAAATCCGATATTTTCAATTCCGATCTGGGTCACTTTCGTATGTGGTACTGAATCCGATACATATCCGATGTTTTAGAAAGCGACTGCTGTTTGAATGGTCAAGTCGCATTAAATCCGTCTTTTACGTCACTGACACAAGACAGACGCCTATTATCAGCACCGGAGAAGCGCCCGAAAGACATCGCGAACGCTTCCTGGCCATCCCGTGTAGATGTTAGTGAAACTGTTGGGAAGACAACGTTGGAGAAACGTGAACATTTTATTTGTACTGTATAATCTCCAGATTCTAACAGCAATCTGCAACTATCCTTTGAAGCACCGCTCCTCTCTAAAACAGCAATAAGGATAATTATTAGGTTATTTACATTTTAATGTAAATAACAAAATAACTTAAAGCAAAAATTGGGAAACGTGAAGTCCGAAGTATTTATATTAAGGGCCATCAGTCAAACAATATTGTTTGCTCTGGGTCTAAGCAGCGCGTTGTGTGTGACATCTGCTTTTGCGCATGCGGGCCGCTTTGAGCGTTCACACTAAAACGCGTTTGCTGTCGTATTTTATTTGTAGTGTGAACGAGCAGACAAAAAAATCGGATTTGATCAAAAAATCGGAATTGAGCATTAAGACCTGCAGTGTGAACATAGCCTTAGATGCAGTTCTTGTACAAAACAAACATTTTACAATCATGGCAGATTTATCACCGAAATCCATATTTAGTTCGGATAGACCAAGAAAAAGATTGACAGTTCATTTCACAACTGTGCTTGAAGCAACTAAGCTGAGTTTATCAGTTCATGTTAGCTTGCTAATCAAACTAACAGTACGTCACGAGCTGACTGGGGCTAAGGTTTTGAGAGCAACAAGTCAGCATCCTAACACCTGTTAATTCAAATGCATGACTAACATTAAATTCTTATTGCTGTATGAGCTGGAAGCGTAGTTTGGGGGGGTTTCACTTTTGACTGCTAAGCGAACTCGTGGACAAGCAAGATGGACAGCTTAGGCTTTCAGGATGAAGACTAATTCGTGTTATATGACACTCAACCTTAATTTCCCATAATTTTCCCTAATATCCACTCTTTTTTCGGACTCCAGAAAAAAATTCCTGGTCAGCCAAGATCTCTTTTGCTTTCGTTTCCTATCGTTACGTTATATCACATTACAAGCGGTGCAACATTATGTAAAGCACTGGATACCATGATGTGGGATTCCAATAAATACAGCAGAGCTAGCATTAAGCGAGAAAGAATTGCACTTAACTGCATGAATCATAGAGTTGGTTAACTAATGCAACAATACTGTAAAGCTTCACTCATCTTATAGTACTGGGTTGGACATCCCTTTTGCCTTCAGAACTGCCTCTTTGTGGAAAAGATTTAAAGTGTGCCAGGAAAATATCCTCCACATCATCACATCACTGCCAGCCTGAACTGTTGATATACGGCATGATGGATCCATGCTGTCATGTTGTTTTTGCCAAATTCTGACACTGCCATCAGATGTTGCAACAAACACAGAGATTCATTGCAAAAGGCAGTGTTCAATCTTCTGTTGTCCGAGTTTTTTACTGAGCGCGTTTGAATTTACAGCCTTAGTTTGCTGTTCTGAGCTGGCAGGAGCAGCATCCAGTGTGGTCTTCTGCTGCTGTAGTCCATCTGCTTCAATGTGTTGAACATGTTGTATGTTCAGAAATGCTCTTCTCCGTAGCTTGGCTGTGATTAGTGGTTATTTGAGCTACCGTTACCTTCCTGTCAGCTCAAGCCAGTCTAGAGATTCGCCTCTGACCTCTGGCATCATTGAGGCATTCATTTTTTCTCTTTTTCCGAACATTTTCTGAGAGAGATAGAGATAGCTGTGTAGATCAACGCACGATCTGATATCCTCGTGTTGGTGTTGTTCCCAGATCATCATACTAAAGGTTGTTCCAGGATCAACATTGCAAGTGACCAATCAGAATGTTGTGATGTCATACTTTTGCGACTTTGGGAAAAACCGGCGTAAAACAAAAAACTGTACTTAAGCTGCGAGAAACCGCCTTTGTCCGCCGATCAACGGACCCTAACCCTGACCCTGACCCTTTAATAAACGCTAAGCAGAATTGATATTGTCCTTGCAACACTGGAATTTCATATATGCACGAATGGGTTGGTGCGCAAAAGAATAACGTCACAATAATGTGATTGGTCACTTGCAATGTTGAACCTGGAACAACATTTTCATGATGATCTGGGAACAACACCAACACGATGATATCAGATCATCCGTAGGTCAACAGAGTCTGAAATACTCAGACCAGTAGATCTGGCACCAACAACATCCCACATTTAAAATCATCTTTCTTCCCTATTCTAATGCTCAGTTTGATCTTTAGCAATTTGACCATGTCTACATGGTTGAACTGCTACATGTCGTTGGCTCAGTAGATAATTATAAGAACGAGCATTTGAACACTTTACATTCATCTGAAACACATATTGATACCTGTGTAACCAAAGAAGAAAATCTTACTTACTCTGATAAGTGAAGTTTGGGAAGAGGTGCATTAAAGTGTTATTAATGCATTAACAGTGTGTCATAAAAGGAAGCCTGCAATATATACTGTAGTGATATTTTTCAGAATGGTTATTTAATCCAAACCCACGACAAACATTTTTTCTGTGATTGCTGATTCTTTCACCAGATGCATCAAATGCCACCATTTGCACACTCAACTGACAAAGATCGCAGTCGAATATTTTCTTTTCCAGACAGCACTTGGAAAGACTCACTGAAGAAACAAGCCACAGGTAAATTAGTTGAAGCCAGACAAGCGACTCTGACACTCTCTGACACCAAGTAAATCGTAGTAGGCAGTTAACAAGCTCGTCATGTGCTGATGTTTGCCGTCACACACCTACTTATGAGGCAGGAGGGTGGTTTGGTTGTGCATTTTTGAGTAAGACACAGACATAAATATATTTTTTCACCCTCACTGCTGCAACTGGTGCTCGCAGGGGAAATACTTAGCTATAAAAACAATGAGAGGTTCACTCTGGTTCACGAGGGGAAAGGCTGCCGTCCCTCCCTCTGTCTTCTGGACTGCTTCTGCGGCGATACCCAACTTTCCCCGATCCTGCTCTCTTCTGTTTTCTCTTTGGATGGTTATAATTACCCTGTCGTCATGCTGAGGAAAAAGCAAAACAGTGATCTGTATCTACATCAAGGACTGGTGGCCGTAGTTTAAATACAGGGCCCTTCATGCTGTACATATTTGTGTGTGTGTCATGTACAAAAAGAGGATCTCAGCATGTGAGTGCAGCAGGTTATAATGTGTACTTGTATGTATTTTCACAGAATAAAGTGTGTGTTTGTCACATTCTGGAATCCCCTAAATCCCCAATAGACCTAAACTCACACGTTTGCATGCATTCATTGGAGAAATGTACACTTCAGGTCATTACTCCGAAAAAGCTTTTCCAAACAAGGCAGCGATAGGCAAGTGCCAAATTGGGAATGTTTGGCCACAGAGTCACTGAAGTGTGTGTTTGCGTGTGACTCTCAAAGGGACTCGACACAAGCTGCCCAGAGCCGCGATAAGTCGTGTTCTCACGTCAGTTTCTCACCCCATGTGTTAATCACAGGAGACATCACATAAATCACCATTTGATAAACCAGAAGGTTTAAAGACTATACTGCCAGACCGAGCGGGACAGGAGGAGCAGGAGGTTAAAAATAAAAGCGGTAAGGCATCAGAACTCTTAAATCCAGGGATTGCGAGTTTTGAGAGGCGTACAAGCCGTGAGAGAGTTGGAAGGGGGGAGGGAGGGGGGGCAGTGCAGCTTAGACCAAGAAAAATGAAAACCAGAAGGAGAGATTGTGAAAAAGCACTAAATTTGTAATCTTGCCTCCCTTCGGGGACATGGTCCTGAACGGCATCCAAAAACTTGTGAGCTTTTTTGAACAAATAGCTGAGATGCCTCAGAACAGGGGTTGTTTATCTTGGGACGGGGTGAAGGAGGGAGACAGAAGGGAGATGTAAGGGAAGCCTAGAAGAGAGGGAGGGTGGCAAAAACATAGGGATGAACTGGAGGATCTGAGATTGTGTAAGAAAAAAAGATTCAAAATTGATGCAGAAGAGAGATGAGACGCTTGGGAAAGTGGTCTTTACAAAATAATAATAATAATACTCGGGCAAATCTACAGGAATAATATTTGGTATCTCGACCTCCAGCAACAATGAAGAGAGCAGTCTTTAAATCTAGACAACCAGCAAGCCCAAACAAAATTTATTGGAAAAACAAATCTAGAAAACAGCCTCCACATGAGTCTGCAGATGAAGTGCTGACTTAATGCTGATAGTGTATCAACCGAGATAACTGCAGTTAAAAGTCCAAATCTATTAATGCTTTCTAACATGATTTCATCAGGCCAGTGCAGGGTGATAGCAGCAAGATACTGATTAATTACATTGCAATACACAAAGGACATGGCTGTGGTGTTTAAACTGTGCTCAGTTTGTTATGAGGGACCCAAAATATGCCAAGAAAATATCTCCATCACCACCTGCAGCATGAACTGTTCATACAAGGCAGGATGGATGTCGTGAGCCTGTGTGAACTGTAGCCCCAGTTTTCACAGCCAGTGTGGTCTTCTGCTCCTGGGCTGTAGTCCATCTGGTGTAGCCCATTCATTGTTGTGAAGGAAAACCGTAATAGATCAGCAGTGTCGGGGTGCTAAAAACCAGTTTGCACAGGTGTATTATGAATGGAAAAAGCTTCGTTTAGAATATGAACTTTTTACTTAATGAAAAGAACAAGTTTTAGGATCAAAATATATGTAAATGGTTGATTGGTTCTTGTGTAGCCCTTTTCTAGTCTACCTCAAGTGTTTAATAGAACATGCCTCGTTCAGCCATTCACACAAGCACCTGTTTTCCTACAATCAACTACTTTTTAAAAAAATGTAACATTCATACACATTTACACTCTGAATCCATCGGAGAGCAACTTGGAGTTTAGTATCTTGCGTTGGCATACAGAATGGAGCGGCCCGGGCTCAAACCACAAACTTCTGATTAGGTAGGTGATCTGCACTACCTCCTGAGCTAAAGCCTCACCTATGTAAACGTACAAAACTTTTGTCAGTATAAAAATATAAGAACATAACTCATACTAGTGAACAACTAGTTACAACTTATAATGAAAACTTAAAATATTTTTAATGCAGGTCTGAGTGTCTCAAACTATAAAAATGTATTGTAAATTAAAACTAATTAAATTTTGTCCATCCATCCATCCATCTTCATCTGCTTTATCCGGGGCCGGGTCGCGGGGGCAGCAGCCTAAGCAGAGAAGCCCGGACCTCCCTCTCCCCAGCCACCTCCTCCAGCTTATCCGGGGGAACACCAAGGCGTTCCCAGGCCAGCCGAGAGATATAATCTCTCCAGCGTGTCCTGGGTCTGCCCCGGGGCCTCCTCCCAGTGGGACATGCCCGGAACACCTCACCCAGGAGGCGCCCAGGAGGCATCCTTGTCAGATGCCCGAACCACCTCAGCTGGCTCCTTTCGATGTGGAGCAGCAGCGGCTCTACTCTGAGCCCCTCCCGGATGGCTGAACTTCCCACCCTATCTCTAAGGGAGAGACCAGCCACCCTTTGGAGGAAGCTCATTTCCACTGCTTGTATCCGCAATCTCGTTCTTTCGGTCACTACCCACAGCTCAGAATCAGAATCAGAATACTTTATTAATCCTGAAGGAAATTAGGGAAGGAAATCGTGGCCATAGGTGAGGGTAGGGACGTAGATCGACCGGTAAATTGAGAGCGTCGCTTTTCACTCAGCTCCCTCTTCACCACGACGATGCAGCGTCCGCATCACTGCAGCCGCAGCACCAATCCGTCTGTTGATCTCCGGCTCCCTTCACCCATCACTTGGGGCAGGGACTCATTCCCGACCAGGAGTGGGCACTCCACCCTTTTCTGGCTGAGAACCATGGCCTCAGATTTGGAGGTGCTGATCCTCATTCCTGTGCTTCACACTCGTCTGCGAACTGCTCCAGTGCGAGCTGGAGGCCTTCACCCAATGAAGCCAACAGAACCACATCATCCGCGAAAAGCAGAGATGAGATTCTGAGGCCACCAAAGTGAAAGCCCTCCACCACATGGCTGCGCCTAGAAATCCTGTGCATAAAAATTATGAACAGAATCGGTGACAAAGGGCAGCCCTGGCGGAGCCCATCACCCACCGGGAATGACTTGCCGACTTATTGCCGGCAATGCGAACCAAGCTCTTGCAACGGTTGTATAGAGATCGAATGGACCGTAACAATGGGCCAGACACCGGCCCATTGTTACGGGCCATACTCCCGCAGCACCTCCCACAGGACACCCCAAGGGACACGGTCGAATGCCTTCTCCAAGTCCATAAAACACATGTAGACTGGTTGGGCAAACTCCCATGCGCCCTCAAGTATCCTTGAGAGGATAAAGGGCTGGTCCAGTGTTCCGCGACCAGGACGAAAACCGCATTGTTCCTCCTGTATCCGAGGTTCGACTAGCGGACGAACTCTCGGTCGGGTGCATTGTGTGCCGAGCGGAGGCCCTGGCAGACTGATCCCCGGCTGCCAAGACTGGCAATTGGGGCAATTACATTTTGTGTTATTTTTATTCATCCAAATCAAAAAAGCACTATATATAAGTTAGTTACACTACACTGCTCAAACTAAAAGCAAAGTTTTAAAATAGCATATTATTATTTGTGAGATAAATAAAACAACACTTTGAACACAGCTGATACGGTGCAGCTTTACAGTGCAGCTGCCAATCAAATTGACCACGCCCCTAAATTTAAGCTTCAACAAAAACTAAATGGTTATGTTAGAAAAAGTAAGTGGTTTTACAGTGGTTATGAAGAGTAGATTTTCCCATAGGATACTTTTTTTTTCCAGGTTGTAAACATGTTCATCTGAGTGCTGAAGCTGAGCATTTAACACTGCGTCATTTGGAGCCAGCCTGTGATGGACTGAGCTGAAAAAGCAGGAGTCACAGGATTTAAAAAAATAGGGTTTCCATTTATTTAGCCCAAAAATTATATTTACAAAAGTAATAAATGTTGGGCTCATAAAAGAGGTCAAAGAAACAAAACTAAACTAAACTCAGGCAAAGACTACAAACTTAACAAACCAAACGACTGCCCAAACAAACACAACTGACATAAACAGCAAATGACACACAAGGGTACATATAATGGCTGATCAGACCACTATGACACACGAGGGGTAACTAAACAAAACACATCATAAACAACAAACAATGCAGTACAGTCTGGTTTGTTAATAAACTAAAGAGCAAAGAAGAAAATCAAAACTACTGAACCCTAAACTCAAATATTTAATTAAGTACAAAAACTTTGTTTTTAATTAAAGAAAACATACATTCTCCCCTTCAGCAGGAAGTGGTGGTGCGGTCCAATTATCCCTCTTTGTATTTAACAGCTTCAAACCCTGGCCACCAGCTTCTGTCTGACAATGCCCAGGGATCAAAAATCCAACAAAGTAATGAACTGGTATGAATACATAAGTAAACTAAATGTGTGCGCTTACAAATAGAACAAATGTATCCAAACCAATCAGTAAACTTATTGGAAACTACATGTGTTATTGTGTTCAAATGAGGAAATGAAAATACATAGGAGTGGCCATGGGTTTGGCCCTCACACAGCCAATGACCAAAAGAGGAAGTATTTGGCACTTCCAATGCATTTTAAACTGTAACTGAAAGTAAATGTCACCAAACAAATTCATTCTGTATTTTCCATGTTCAGCTACACACACACACACTTAATTCTATTTACACCACTGGGACAACAAATCACAGACATCCATGTTCACAATAACAAAAGAAAAGTAACATTTCTCAGTAGCATCAATTCATTGTTAAGGCTATTTTTCATTGGGTCTGCTGAATGGAGAAACTTAATATTATTCAGTGATCTGTCAGTGTTTTAAGTGATGGTTTGCATTCCTACGTGCTAACGAAATATAATAAACTGTAATTTTTCCGAAATTTGTCACATTTGTAAAATGCGATTCTCCGTAAGAAACGCCAGTTTGACCACACAAACCAAAAGCATTCGAGTGAATATTTGGGGATGAATCTGCTGCCTGTTCGCTCATCTGAGCAAATCTCTGTTGAGGCTGGTGTGAAGGCAGCAGCAGCAGCATAAGCAACACTTCATGCCTGGGAAGTGTTGGCAAAGGCAGCAGGTGACAACACAGACCAAACACAGCCATGCAGTCACTCATTCTCACACACACACACACACACAAATCCTTGAATACCCCCGGGTACTGTTTAGACAGATTAGAGGTGTGTATTAAACAGTGTCTGTGCTTAAAGAGCTCAGCCCTTTGTCACCAAACACACTGTAAATCAGCTAATGTACTAATCACAGACCAATCAGCAACAAGTAACCAAATTTCATCCATTTGGTTTTCTCTGCTCATCTCGAAGCTCCTGAAACAGACCAAGACTGCAAATGTGAGACATTATTCAGATCAGAATGGCCGACAGATGAACAACGTCTGTCATGTTGATTAAACATGTTCAACTATGTGCTAATGAACATCAGCAACTCATCAGTCCCTTGAAATCTGGTAAAAAAACACAAAAACAAAAAACCCAAAGTGGATATTTGAGAGCAGATTTGCAGCATTAAGCAACTTTATATTCAACAGAATGTGTAAGGCCAACTTAAGCCTTTGGGAATGTGAGGACAGTGTTTTCTGAAACTTTGAATGATGGCAGTTTTCCAAGTTGCGCTACTTCCTCTTGTGTGTGTAAGTGTGTTTGTGCCCCTGTGTGTGAATAGTACCTGAGGTTTGGGAATGTTTTAGCTCACTCGCGAGTGGAATGTGGCTGTGGTGTCGTCAGCTGAAGTGCCAGAGCTGGCAGAGCTTCAGGCCACCCCTGAGCTTTAACGACAGACGGGCCTTTTACTGGCCTTTGAGGACGGGATGAGGACTCTGTTCCTGTTGATAAGGCCTGTTTCCTGTTGGACAGGTCAGCCTGGGACCATTGTCATGTGCGCTTAAAGGCTGTTGCCTAAGCCCTGCACTTGGGGCGTAGTTAATTTAATTGGAGTTTAAAGCTGAACGTGCTGAGACATTTATGGAGAACTCGGCTCACCTCAGAGTGCATTAAAGTAAAACCAACTTATCCCTATGATGGGAATGCTATGCTGTAGGGTTAAGAGACTTAAACGTAAAATACATTTGTGTCATAAATAGCAGGCACTTATCCTACGACCAACAAACCTCCACTCCCCTATTCTTACTGTTGAGTAATCACAGAAATGAGAATGACGGGTGTCATGTTACTGACTACTTACTGATTACTTTTTTCAAGTAACTTGACCAACACTGCTCTAGACCCCTATAGCGAGGCAATCTAGGGGCTCTATGATGCTGTGGAGAAACTTGGCATAAATTTGGTTCACTTATCCCCTTACAGAAAAGAATCACTGCAAATCAGTACTAGCTTTTGTTACTGATCACCTGAAAATGGCATGAATCATATCCTGCGATCTTCACACTCAGCAGTTCTGATTCCAGTTGGAAGCCTAGGACAGAATTTGGACCAATACGTTAGGCATCATCCTTCACAACCAACAAAAAATCACTAAATACGGAAATATTTTTGAGAGAAAATGTCCTGGCACCACCTTAGTGAGACATTTTATGTTGCTTTTTTCCTTTCTATTTGTCACTCATCTGTGCTTTTGTCAGTGTGCAGCTGTATCAACAGAACATTTATGGCCCTGTATGACTTTATTCAAAATTTTATATAACCCCACAGTTATGTTGCCAATAGTTAAAGGAGAACACCAGTCTAACGTCAGTTGATTGCATGCACTTTTTCCCCACTTTATTAGGTATAAATGTCAACTGATCTATAACACAAACATCTAACCAGCGAATCAAATGACAGCAACTCATTTAGGCATGTGATCATGGTTGAGACGACCTGCTGAAGTTCAAACTGAGCAGCAGAATGGGGAGGAAAGATGATTTAAGTGGCTTTGAACATGGTTGTGGGTGCCAGATGGCCTGGTCTGAGTAGAAACTGCTGATCTGCTGGAATTTTCCCACACAACCATCTGTATTTCTCACAGAGAATGGCCCAAAAAGGAGAAAATATCCAGTGAAGTAGTCCTCTGTGTGAAAATGCCTCATATTAAAGGTCAGAGGAGAATGGTCAGACTGCTTCAGAAGACAACAGTAACTCAGATAACCACTCGTTACGACTAAGCATGCAGAAGAGCATCTCTGAACACTCAACTCTGAAGCAGATGAGCTAAAGCAGCAGAAGACCACACTGGGTGTTGTTCCTGTCAGCTCCTCGGGCTAATGACGCACACAGGCTAACAACTGCCTTCTATCAGTTGTTCAGGATGGTAATGGTGTGAGGAACACTTTCTTGGTGTACTTTGGGGTCCCCAGTAGCAAGTGAGCAACCACAGCTTACAGGAGTGTCGCTGCTGACCATGTCCGTCCCTTTATGACCACATCTTCTTCATGGCTGCAACAATATTGTTAGCAAAATTAGCAACCACAACTCAAGTTGTAAATTTTAAGGAGTCTGCAACCCATAGCAACCAAGGGCTCCTCTAGAATATTTTGCTATAAATGATAAAACTGTGCTGCATCATTAAAGTGCATAGAGACAGGTTAAAACACAAACACTGTGTCCGTGGTACCATCCCCACGTTGTAGACGCTCTGATATGTGACACATACTGTGACACATCAAGTCCATCTGTCATGTTACTCAATCATTACTGGTGCTGTGAGGGGTGGTGTCAGGATGATGAAGGGTTTACTGAAAAATGTTCTAACTCTGTGAAAACCCCTGGTTTAAAATTCAATGAAGCTCACTGGGCTTAGTTTGACGTATATTAATCACTTATTAAGACAAAGTTATTGCTAAACTATTTCATAATTAGGAGGTTACTTCCTCCTAGCAAAGTCAGCAGATACTCAGCTGATAAAGTCTGATGATTCCCAGTTGACCAGAGTTTGCGGGTAGTTTTTATTTTATTTTAAATATATATATATATTATATTACATATATATATATATATATATATATATATATATTGATATAATGATGGAGAAGGCTTCACATTTGTCAGAAAGCCTCAGTCTGGCTCTAAAACCACGGCGTCATTTCTTATCGTTTCAAAACCTGCACACAAACCCACTTTAGGGAGAGACAGAGAAGCGGAGCATGAGGCAATGTAGGAGCTCCCGTCGCGGCTCTCTAATGGTTTCGCTGCTATTTGAACCTCAGCCCGCCCCTTTCCTCATCCTCCGCGCTGCCCCGCTCCTCACACCCGGCGCACCAGCGGGACAGTCCGGCTGCACCAGCGGCTCGCTCAGACCACCCCAACCTACACAGCACTGCCCACTGAAAAAGAATTAAACCTGAGGGAAGCGGTCACTGTTTCTGCGCCTTAAAGTTTCCTGAGGTGAGTTTATATTCTCTTTGGACGTTTAGCCATTATATGTTATTGTGAAGAAATGAATACGACCAAGTAAGAGCTCCGCAGTGGTAAGTTACTGGGAACACGACATGACTTTATTTTAGATAACCACGCAGAGTCTTTAAGCGTGCGTGTGGAGTAAGTGCACTGACTTTGTAGTGATTTCTGTTGTATATTACAGCAGTTATGTCATATGAATATATAAACTCAATGTGAGAAATGCATTACAATCTTATGAGGGACTTGAATTCGCCTCTATCTGGATACGTTACCTGCTCGGTGAGGACATGAATGAAAAGAACTTACTAACCGCCTGCTGACATTATTGTTGTGGTTTGATGTGATTAATTATCAGCACCTTTAAAAAACTAAATATACTGTTTAATTAACTTTATAACAAAAAAGTCTTCCAGTGGTGAGAGAAGGGAAGTAAATCCAGGTTCAGTTACGGCTGAGGCAGTTCATTTAAGACGCGTAATAATGTTGACTGAAGCCCAGCTGTTAGTGGTCACACTGTACAGCATAAGGGCTTTTGTTGTGCGTCTGACATGAAACTCAGTCTCTTCAGCAGCATATTTATATCCAGCAGCAGCTGTATATCATTTCACCACTGCAGCCGTGGTCAAAATAAAATCTGGCATGTGCTTTGATTTTGATCACGCTACTTTGTAATTACAGCAGTTGTAACCTATCAATTTTTGTACATGTCAGGGACGTTACCGAGATGTGCACTGATTCAGTGGAACTTGACTTGGTGAAGTTAAGGCGAGTGGCCTTCTGACCCTACGCCCTGCAGGAGAGCCCCCGAGGGAGCCCACCCTGTTAAATAACACAAACAGACTCACACTAACACGTATGCAGTGATAAAACAGACTGCAGTAGGCAAACGTGCTCTGAGGTGGTCAATAATCATCCAGCCGTGTCACTGGTGATGATAACTTAAAATCCAATAAAGCACATGCTGTTATGGATTCAGCCTTCCTTTCTGAGGACCTGTCTGTACCGTGTTTGACCTTTTCATGTTTAACTGGCTCTGTAATTCCCTCAATTAATCTCCCCACGGTAGCCATACAGTATATCCTCCTTGAGTACTTGCCTTGATATTGTCATCCTGTAGTACTGTACGCAGCAGCAGATGGTTAACACATGCAGTGTAATGAGTTTTCTGTACACCCCCCCCCCCCACCCCCCACCCCCCCACATGAATCAACATACTTGATTAAGTAAACATGTACATACATTCCTCGTTGCTTTCATCTCTTCATTTTTCTTTCTTTTCTTTTTTTACCTGAGTCCTACATTCCTCTGAGGGAAACTCTGTGACCTTTAGGTGTCATTGACGCAACTAACCAGGAAAGGGTCAGTTACCAAGGTGTGAATCTAGTTGCCGTATTTGCTTTCACACCACGCAACAAGTTCCAACCCACTGGCTAAAGTCTACACCAAATCTTTAAGAGGCTGAAAATGGCAAACCTATCCATCAACAGCTGCCTGGCCACTGCTGGCTGCTGTTGGCTCATGGAAAGATAAACCATCTGCAGCCTAAAAGGTCTGAGGTTCAGCCAGCATCAATTAACATAATGTAAGCATCAAACATAGAAGTGAAGGATCCATCTGTGCACGTTGTGCATATTGTATGTGTAGCCACCAAACCTATATTTTAGACAGTTTTTAATAAGATTTTTAAGAGTCACCGCCACACATAAAAAATCTACAATTAAGTGTTTCCAACAATGATGAAAAAATTTCCAGTTTGAGACAACTTCTTAATTCATCTTAATTCTTAACTTTGTATTTTAGGCCTAGTGAACAGACCTAGAGACTGGTTGGTGACCCTCTGGTAGCCTCTTGTCAGTAGGGAAACATTTGTATTCCCGACTACTTAGCGAGTAGTTGCTGACAGATTTTGTGGTTGTTGTACCGCAAAAATCTCCTTGTGGTTCCTTTCCTCACTCACAAATTATCACAGTTAACCATATTTTGCATGGAAGATGCTGCCTTGTCTGGAAAAATTCTCTAACTAGCCACTGACGGAGCACTTTCACAGTAAAAGTTGTGTCTGAAACCAACAACTTTTAAAAGTAGCAACTTTTACTTTGTAGGTAAATGGACTGACTGTACAGTTTGCATTGCTGTCTTTGGTTTTACAACCACTTAGCAAGTAGTTAACAACTGTTTGAAAACAAGCCAGTGTCTATGTTCCCTAACGATAAATAGTTATTATGGGGTCACTGGCTGGTCTTTTGTCCTGTGTGACTTAGCTGTCAATTTCACACCAACCACTCACAACTCGTTGGGAAATATTAATTTTTCCCCAGGAACCAGTGGTTGCTACTCGGTGACCAACTGGTTATGTGCCTGTGTGACTAAGTTATTTACTATAATGGGGATCATGAGCAAACCTGCAGCTCACTGCACCTGTGGTGTCACAGCTTAGCTAATCTAACACAACCTGAACTGCTGAACTAGAAACACAAATGATATTTAACATAACATGTAAGAAGATTGCTAAAGAACTTCCCCAACGTGATACTGGGTGTCTGTACACCATAACAGATGGACTGAAAATAGATGTTTGTTGTGTGTATTTATCCAGAAGACTTTAATGATCACTCTTATTGGGAGTAAAATATTACAGAAATTTCAGATTCTCTCCTCTTCAGAATTTAATTGAAACACATTTAATTTAAGGAGGTTATTTTTTAACAAGATTACTTAATACATTTTGTTAAGTGAAAAAAACATTTTCAGCTGATTTAATTTTGCTATAGGCTACATTATATATGTGCAGATGTGTTTTCATTAGCGAACCAGCTTGTGCAGCTAATGTTAGCTTAATTATTGAGCTAGCTGTAGCTTTAGAATAGGAAAACTGCCTGCAGCAAACTAAAACTGAGACTTTTTGGAGTATAACTGCCACCGTTAACACCGTTAATGATGTACGTGTTGTGAAGAACAAAAGACTTGGCAATGTCAGCGGGAGTAAGAAACAGGGTAAGGCTTAGCAAACAAGCCAAAAGGAAAAAGCCACCCGCTAAAAGGTGACACTAGCTAATTTCAATACTGCAATGGCTTGTTCTTGTTAATTCATATATACTGAACAGTGAATATTAGTTATGTGTGGTTTGTAGCACTAGTGTTTGTGTATTCTTTAATGCTCATAAAGAAAGTAAATTGACTATTTCAAAACTTGAAATATTCCAAAAAATAGTGCAGGAGCAGTAAAGAAAAAAGTGCATGTATGAGTATGAAAGAGATAAAAACAGAAAATATCCAACAAAGAAGGCAAATTAGGTCTGCCAGTTCCAGCAGATGGAGGAACCAGAGAGGCTCGGACAGTATGGATATTTATTGAAGCATGAAAATGTTTTCTTGACCGAGGAGGAAGTGTAGCAGTGTTTTGCTTGGATTCAAACGGAGTATGGTTGGTGAAAATAGGACGGTAATTGAAAGCCAAAGACTGACCCTGAAAAATGTGGCCTTATCTTGTATGTTTGTTCACCTGGTTAGCGGGGTTAGTGAGTGGAGGACATGAGAAGGGAGAGAGAGAGCAGGGAGGGGAAAAGCCACGATAAAACACAAAGTCTGCTGCTGATTTTACTCAAGACAAACTGTAGCAGAGTAAACATTTTGAGTTACAGTCATGAAAAGAAGTGTGTGTGTGGCCTGACGGCTGTTATTTTTAAGCTTTTACATCCTTCATAAGTCAGTCAAGACGTTCAAGGAGTAGGAAAACAAAGAAGGTGCAATTAGAGGTAAAGAAAGCTAAAATGGAAACAAAACTAACAAAGGAACGAGGCAGAATGAAGAAAGAAACAAAGTTTAAAAAGGAAAGACAAATTAAAGGAAAGAAATGAAAAGAAAAAAATGGAGATTAGGACGTAAACATGGTTTGAATCAGAGGAGAGGTTGAAGAGACGGATGTTTGATAGTAGTAAAGACTCCACCGACTGATGCTATGTTCAGGAATGTGTTCATGCACACACAACAACCAACACACACGGCTCCTATTAGACTGTGGTTACTCTGGTTTATATCCAGCAAAGCCACCTCAGGAAAATACTGTACACAGTGACATGGAAATGTTGTTCTGAGAATCCCCTGAACAGTAACTTCGCCAAAAAAGCAGCTTAAAACTGAATATAAAAGTGTTATTAGGTACGACTTTTAGTGCTGTGATGCTCGATTTTCATCATTGGGCCACATAAAATCATACTCACATTAACACTTAATAGGTCTCAGACACTGGATCACCAAAGTCGCTGAGATTCACTGTCTGGGAACAGCGAATGTCCTGTGCTAACCCTGTCCACAATAAAGGGATCTCTCCCACAAGTGGAACCCAGCCATCTTTAATAAACCTGTGCTTTCAACTGCTCTGACAAGTCAGAGTTTCTGCTGTGAGACGAGTCTGTCCATAAAACAGCTGTTGAAAGAGTGATTATATTAATAAGGTCGTGGACCAATCTCACTGTTTTTCCCTTATGTCACAGCCTGCGTTCCTTCTTTTCTCCTCATAAACATCCATCAGCGTGCCATCATCCTCTCACATCTTGTTCCCTTTGCTTTCTCCTCAGCTGACCTTTTCGCTTCCTTTCATTCCTCCTACCACCTATCCCTTTCATCCTCTTTTCTGCCTGCATTTGCCATCCTCTCCCTTCACTCCTCCTTCTTACCCTACTTCACTTTAAACTCACTCTTTCCTTCCCTCCGACTCATTTGTATTGTATTTTAACTCTTGCAGAAATCAGAACCAGTGGTTCCAAGCCGAAGCAGCCAGGCTCTGCCCAGACAGAGGTGCCATACCGAGGATAATGGAGGAGATGAAGGATTAGGGGATAATCCAGGGTATGTCCAAGTCCCTGCTGTCAAGTGCTCCCCTATTTTTCTGATATCTAAGACGAATGCACAAAGACTGCTCCTGGATTATAGCATTAGACTTATTACCATTTAATGTGTTTTTGATGCTTGTTTTAAATTCATGCTGTTTATATAATTCACTGGAGTGTGCAGAAAACAGCAAGCACACACGAATAAGTTTCTCAGTGAGGAAAGAAGGACAGTGGATGGGTTGTTGAGCTTTGCCCGGAGGCTTCAAGTACATGACATGAGTCAGAGGGACCGACCCCCTCTGAGCTGTGGTCAAAGGTTTTTTAACAGGATTACAGGCAGAAACAAAAGAGCAGAGCTTTCCGTAAGTACACAGCCAGAGTAATTAATGCCTTCATGTGTGCAGTATTCCGGTAATGCTGCAGGTTATCAATTAGGATGGGGTTTTTCTCTCTAACTTAAGATGAATATTTCCCCCTTATTTGGAATTACTCCCTTATTGTCTCTAACGACACGCACGTTATTTTACTCAAGGAGGTAGCCTGTTGCTTCAGCTCCGCTCATGGGAGCATCTACCAGGTTCTTGCAGGCCTGCACGCTGTCTCAGATTTAAGATCGCACCTCGGTATAGCGGTCCTTCTGTGTCCCTTTGCAAGCCTTGATATGGCTTTACTCGGCGCTGGTATGTGGTATATTTCCTCCCCCTCCACACCCAGATGCCCCTCTTAAAACGGCAGCCAGGGGAAGTGGAGCGGAGGGCCTGGGACTGCGGTCAGGAGCAAATTAGAAAGGCTGCCTTGGACCTGACGCAATCCCCATTTCATGAACCATAGCCAGTCATTAATGAAGCCAGACGGGGCCTGTGCACGCGTGGGAGGCCCACTGATATTTAGACGCTGCATCTGGAAAGTGGAGAGAACGAGAAGTCCATGTCAGGGTTGGCTCATGCTATTAAAATATTTTAAAATTGAATATCAATTACTCTGCTGGCAACGAACACATGACAAAGGGCCAAGACAGACTTAGAGAAGTGGGGAACTCCAGGACTGAAAAAAGGCAGCAAAAGATTATCAGTTATGTTACATAATTAAAATGGAGTTAATTAAAAATTAATTAAAAAGTTAGCTGCTAGCTGTTGTTAATTACTGGTGATCTGGTATCAGATTGGGGCTATGTTTTGTTTTTATTTTTTATTCATAAAGAGTCTTATATATGCTGAAGCTTGTCAGAGCAGATTACAAAAACAGCCAGAATTAAATCTCCCTTCTGCTTAATGCTATTTGTCTAGCTGTGCCAATATTTAACAGGAAATCATCTCGAATTTCAGCAACACAAAGCTGAAAAAAAGAATAAATAAATATTCCACTGCAGAATATTTACAAGAAGACATTCTGCTTTGATGATGGGTTTTTCTGCTTTCCTGCTGCACTTCATCTGCAGCCTGCTGCTCTTTTACCCTCATCTTCAATTCTCCGTACTACGAAGGAGGCAAAGTCTGCTACTGTCTCATTTAGTGAGTAGTTTAAGAGTCCCCGTGATGTGTTTTACAGCATCATGGAGTGCAGGTTCTAACTTGTGAATAGGTTAGAGTTGATCCTCTCTGTCAGCCCATCACAGCAGCAGTGCCATGACTTGCAAAGCCTACAAACCATGAGCGTAACATTTCTTTAGAGACACATGTCATCCACGCGTTTCTCTTTTATGCAGTTAACAGCAGTTTTCACTGTCAAAAAGTGTCTTTTTCCAGCGTCATGAAAAGTTGGAACAGAACAGCATCCAGATCAATGCCGTGTCATCTACGGCCACAGATACCAGGGGCTGAAAGTGAAAGTCAGTTTCTTGCAGTGTAGATAATTCATTCATCTGTTGTTGATAATGCAGCAGAAGCAGGGACCTGTAGAGCAGAGGTGCAGCATGCTGCTATAGAGATAGAAATGTGGTGCTTGAGAAAAGGCGAATTTATGTTAAAATATTTCAGCTTCTCCTACAAAAGGTTACATAATGCCATCCTGCTACATTCTAAAGAAAAATAAAACATCAGATTAATATTACCTGAATAAAAATTAAAAGCAACAGCACGAGGCTTAAAAGCTTAAACCCCAACTCTTCAGATAAATTTGACAAATCTTGTTAATTTCCTGATGTTGAAACGAAGCAGAAAACATGACATTGACATTGAAAACATGGAAAAGAAATATAATTATAAGCTTCTTTTCCCTCAGCCACAAGGGGTTGCCTTCCTCACACAACCTTCCCAGGGATTTGCGTCTTCTCCTGGAATCTCAAGCAAATGTGTTAACCACTACACTGTGGGGCCACTGGAAAAAAATATAAAAGAAGGAAAGAGATAAATGATTAAACTTGGACTAATACCAAAATTCAGAGAAGGTACAACTAAAGAGCTAAGGGGAAAAGGTAGGATAGTGAAAGATGTATTTTTTTTATAAAGAGTATAATAACTAACATTTTAACATATTACTTTTTTCCACTACTATACAAAGCACATCACCTGTACTTAGAATTGCTGGGAGCTCTATACAGCAGTAATCTGGTGTTAGAGCCAGATAGCAACAGTAATTTTCTTATCAGTATATTTTCATTATCTCTTCCTATCTCCCTGAGAATATTTTGCTTGTTTATAAACAAATGTGAGCTTGCTGAATGAGGCCTGCTGCTCCTGCTTTGAAAGCTTTTTTGAAAGTCATTTTTCCAGGGAAGTGTAAAATGAAATTTGTGTAACCTGCTCTCCAGACAAAGCAGGACAAAATGGAAGCAGGAATTCCCTGGAAGTTTGCTTCACGGAGCAGTAACTGCGGTCTAAATTTAGATGGTTCCAGACCAGCGGACACTTGGAACGCGGAATCTTAAAAAACCTGCGGAAAGAAAGAGAAGTTACTGTACTTTACAACATCCAGAAACAGAAAGCACCAGGGTCTCTCTCTGAATCTCAGCTTACACATTACAAACTGCAAGTGTGATCCATTTCTTTCAATATACCTAAAAACAAGCACATCCCTGTCTGCATTTTAAAGATAGATGTTTTTTCCCTGTTTTTACTTTCAATAGATGGCTCCATGGTGTGACCGCAGAACCGTTTGCAGCTGGATTTGGACCTATTTCTGAGCTGATGTTGACAAAGCCAAAGCCCAAAGCGAGCCATTCCACCTGACCACACTCCAACTGGATCGACTGCCTCCAGGAACACAACTGCATAGTGTTCTCCTCAATTTGTGCCTGTTTAATTCAGCCAGCTATGCATGTCAACAAGCTACAAAGACTGGGGCAGAACTTGGCCTGTACATAATAAACAGACATGTTATTCTAGTGAACTATTTGGCACTGTAGGCCTGGAGTTTTACGTTTCAGCCTCAAAAACGACACAGCTTCAGATCTCGGAATAACCATTGAGAGCTATTTTCCAGATCCATACTTTGGACTGACGAACTGTCAGTGACTTTGGTAAAACTCTAAAAGGAGAGAAGTTGACATTTATTGTTAAGTTTGACCTTTCTGTGGGATTAAAGGCAATTCCAGAAATAGTTTCGAGTTGATTCTCAAGAAGATCCGAGCAGATTGATTTCTGATCATGAATCTTCAGGAAAAGCTGTCAGGTCTGAAGGGTCTGGTCTCACATTCCCACAGCAAGCGTCGCCATAAAGGAGACCTAACGGTGGACATGATTAGCCCTCCTCTGGGAGACTTCCGTCACACCATGCACGTGGGCCGCGGTGGCGATGTATTTGGGGACACATCCTTCCTCAGCAATCACGGCGGGACTGCCAACGGGAACAATGGGGAAACTGATTCTGTTTCCAGTCCCGACAACAAGATCGGAGCGTTCTTCTCCAGGACCCTCCGTCAAATCAGGAGGGGCTCTGATAGTCGACCCAGAGAGGCATCCAAGGATTTCTCCCCACCGCCTCCTGCCATTTCTCCCATCATCAAAAATGCCATCTCCCTGCCCAGGCTGGATGTGGATATGCCTAATGGAAGCCCCACCACCAAGGTGCTCTTCCCCAGTTCTCAAAACACGCCTGAGGAGAAGAAAAGCTCTTATGGTGAGTGGGAGATATGGTTTTTATGGATCAAATGATTATGCATGGCATAATTTGATTCACTTTTATCACTCTTATTAGCCCTATTACACCAAACATCAGGAAGGAAAACTAGAAATTAGCAGGTAAAGAGACGGATTTTCCATTCAGTAGGTGATCGGAAGGACAGAAACACTAAATGAATGCTGATTTTCTCCAAGGTACTGCTATGGTACTTTGCTTGTAATGAATGTTGTAAATACACTGAACAAAATGGTCATTAGTACCCTGGAGTATACCGGCTAGCAGAGTCGTATTCAAGCTAAATTTATGGACATTGTCACCACGAGCAGTGCGCTGTTGGTGCTTTATAGTCGTGCACACAAGTCTGTTTCTGTAGCCTCTGCATGGGTTGATTTCACATAATCACTCTCTCTGTGTAGTTAAAGCGCTATGAAAATAGATCCCAACATGGGACCATAAATGCCACAAATCAGGTTTGCTATATAAGCTAATGTTACACTAGTTGAGCCCGGTTTACTGTGGGAAACTAATTGGATAATTCGTGGACTTCTCGGGCTCAGGCCCTAGTCCCTACACTCTTAGGCTCACCTTTGCCCAGCCCTTCAAGAATTCCTTTAACGACCAAATCACTAAACTGTCCCTAAGTGCCTTCCTTTCTATTAAATGACATCACTGGTAAACAATGTCTCATGTGGGCGAAAGTCAAATAGGTTAAGTTCCAGCACAGTGTTCCAGCGTTAACTAGGAACTGTAGGAATGTGGGGATCATCTGTTGAAGTGCAGTGAAATGAATCCATCATGTACCCAGAGATCTAGAGGCAGACTGCCCCAGATGTCCTTATGAATCACCTTGGCTCGTAATCAGCAGCGTTTACATTGATAACACACCTAGATCCAGACAGAGCTGGCAGCGAGCTGTCTGGGAGGCTGTTTGAATGTTTGAATGACCTCTGTTAACACCACACTCATGGCTGATGCAGTCTGGCCTGCTTTGTGTGTGTGTGTGTGTGTGTGTGTGTGTGTGTGTGTGGTGTGTGTGTGTGTGTGTGTGTGTGTGTGAAGGGTTTGGTGAATATAAAAACAGCCCACAGGAAAATCATTTTTTTTAAACCTTTCTAAATTTTCACTTTATCATTAACTTATTTGTCTGATGATTCAGTGACTTCATGATCTTCAAATTTAAAGAAACAGATTTACATTTTTGGATATTGTTAGAAACAATAAGGACCAGAAAAAAGCTTAAAGGACGCCTCATTGTTCTTAATAAACGAGATTTGAAGCTTTAAGCCTAACTTTAAACTTTAAACTTTAAAGTTTGCCCATGTTTACAGTCTTTTTGCTAAGCTAAGCTAACAATCACCTGTTTGCAGCTTCATATTTAGCATATTGACATCAAATCTTATAGTTAAGTGAAATGAATCCAGTTTTTTTCATATCTGTTCCTTTAAATGATGATCAGATTGTATTTGAGTTCCTGACCTCTTTAATCAATCCCTGAAATGTGATCAGATCACCAGTGAAAGTGAAAGAAAACAGATTTTAAATAACTATATATAGGTATGTGTGATGTTTTTATCTGGATATGAGTTGATGTCTGCAAACATTTTTATTTAAGCCTTCAAAATAATAACGGAACTGAAGCTACTTAAGTTTCCTGTTATGTTGCGTTATGACAGATTGCACGTTTTCTTGAAACAAATCCTCCATTTAATTCGTTTAATTCTTTTTCTCTCTTTGGTTAAAATGTGCAAACTGTAAAATCCGTAACTGTTTTCGTTGGTTGAAATGAAAACCTCCCGACTCTTGGCCCGATACAGTTGGCTCTGAGAAGTGCTGTAATTTACCCATTTCGTCCTGCAGGCAGCATTTTGTGAGTGCGTGACTTATTCTGTGATCCGGCAGCATCGGGCCGATGATTCACTGTTCACAGAACGGGACAAGTCAGCACTTTGGATGCTGAAGTGGTTTTAATCGTGAAGCAATATGAATACACACTGCCCCCTGCTGGAATGGAATGTAAAGTCATGCAACTGCATCAATCTAGTTTAAAGAGCTGCATATGCAAACTCTTCAATGCAGAGTTAACTTGTTTGTATTCATCTTGTTTTTTTGCTATTCTGTGGTTGTTTTAACTATTTTCAGGTAGAATGTGGTGGCTTCTTTGGTCAGACCATAAATCTTTAGCTTGTTACTGCTTTAGAGGTTTCTTTGTAACCTCTGGATTGAGCTGATTTTTATTGATATATGGATTTCATGTGTCTCCTGCTCAGGTCTGGAGTCTGGTTTTGTCACCTTGCCTCGGCTTTCGCGCTCCGAGCGTCAGCAGCCGTCCATCTCCATCCCCACCTCCTGCTCCACCAACATTCACCGCGGCTCTCTGACCGACCCCTCTGACATCATCTTGTCCACCTGCTCCGCCTCTGTTGAAACTTCCGACCCCTGTCGCACCACTGCCTTCTCCGACTCCCTTCCTTCCCTCACCTCCCTGGATACCTTCACTTTTGACCTCGGCCCCTCCCTCATGAGCGAGGTATTTAGCCTCATCGATGGCCACCCGGAGGAGCGCAGCCACACCTGGGAGGGCGAGGAGATAGGGTCAGCATGCGGGCTGACCGCTGAAGGTTCAGAAATGGACTCCTTGGCCACAATCTCATACGTGGATTCATTGCTGAAGGAAGACTGTGGGGGTGGAAAGATCCCACATGGAGCCCAGTGGCAAGAGGAGGAGGAGGGGAGCGCAATGGAGTCGAATGGAGTCGGGCTTTCTGTTAAAGTTCCTGATGTAGTGATGGGGTCTTCTGAGAGGGGAATGATGGGAGTAAGGATGGAGAGCAAACGATTTCAGAGTGCTACAGACGTGCTCGCTCGTCACTATGGTGCCGGCCTCTTAAAGGGACAGAGCAGGGCTGAGACCGGAGATTCAGAGTTCATGAGCCAGCCAAGGAAGAAAATATCCTACAGTTATATGGATGACGAGGACGAAATTAAAGTCTGAGCTCAGAAAATCAAACGTGTTGGAAAAAATTGTTTCAAAAAATGTGATGTGTAATTCCTCTGAAAGTCCAATCAAACCAATCATGTAAAATCATCATGTGGTTGACAAAAGGCTGGTTCTGCTGACAGAACGAGCATGGAAACTTAACACCCTTCGCCCTTAATACAGAATTCCTTCTATGCAATCAGATGCTCCAAGGATATAAAACTTTGATTCAAACCTGCTGCTGAATGTACCTAAAAGGAGCGAAAGACTTGGCTGCTGCACGTTTCCTGCTCTGCACAGGAAAATAACTGAAGCAATGGAGGGTATGGAAAGTGCGGATGTACTAGCGAATGTAGTTACAATCAAAGGAAAGCCCAGCGTTACTCAACGCGGAAGTTGCAACGCCTGACGTTCACTTTATCCTTTTTTACACTTCCTCATATACGAGGGGGAAAGGCTTCCGGTGCAAGACCAGATTAATGAGAACACAGAAAGGAAGTCGGGGGGGTTGGAAAAATATATTTGGTCTTAACACAAACTTTTGCTATCACTACAATCTCTTTTTACTCAGGAATATACTAGCAGGGGAGAAAAAAGGGAAGAACAGTACTTAACAAGAAAAGGGGAAATCCCAGAACTTACAGTATAAAGTCTCATCAGATAATCAGAGATCTCATTTATAACACTACGCGGACCAATGTAATACTACACGTAATACTGGTATTTGCTAGATGCAACTAAAGCCTGAATTATATATTGTGCATTGTATGCTGCAGACCTTCTATATAGATAATCTGTGCACCTTTTTTATGATTATGAAGTCCGACCCGTGTATTGCTTTTTTTTTAATAGAGGAAACATCATGCATATGTTACTTTATACAGCTGCACATGAAGATATCTGCTGACCTCCTATGAATATGTACATACAGTATGAGCACCTGCAGTAAGTACATAGTGCAATTCACATCCATATGCTGCAGCCAGTACCAGCGATTATACTACGAAAATATAAAATGACAATAAAGGTGTTTTTAATGAGTTGTGCATTCATTTCAAGTTGGTTTAAAGGAATATTTCAGACACACTCTATAAACCCAAGAAACTGCTGTAAAAAGATTGAATTTTCGAGGCCTGTTCAAAGTGAGCACAGCCACTATCGGTTTATGGGTGGGGTATCGTTTAATAAGTGAAATGCCAAAACCAGAGAAAAAAAAAGTTTTCCCACACTAAAATAGCTTACACAAATACAATTGTTTTGTACATTTATGGACAATTCCAGCCTAAAACAGGAAAATATTTTTGCTGTGAATTCATTTATCATAGGTCTGTTTTTCTTCTCTGACCGTAAAACCATCAGAATAAATAAAATTACTAGGCTGGTTACGGGGAAAAAAATCTGCAACACTTAAAATCAACTTACTGAACAATCTAAGCGTACCCAGCACTCTTTGTCTGTTTTTTTAATGACAAAATATAAAAGTGTTTCAGCAGCTGTTCTGCTCGACTCAATAACAGAAGTTTGAGGGACATTTGTTTCTCACTGTGCCATAGAAGGAACCTCTTTTGCCTGTGATGGTGGGGGAAGAGGTGGAGGGCAGTTTGGAGCTTTGAGTCCAGGCTTTTTCGGAGGAGGCTTTTTCATGCTGGCCTGCTGTCCTCGGGGTGCAGGCGTCGGATGGGGCCTAGTGTCTGGAACCGTCGCAGGTGCGATCGGGGGTGGAGGGGCATGTGACTTGAGAGGTGGTGGCAGTTTTGGTTTGGAGAACTGAACCGTGACCTGCTCGTTTGGCTGGTTAAACTTGCTCGGGGGGAAAGTTCTCCTTGCTGTAAGAAAGATAGCGGGGAAAAAATGACAGCACTGAGCACACGAGTACAAGAAGTCATGCACTTCTGAAAGCGAAAATCACAAACCTTAAACAACTGAACTATATCTGTGGTATACACTGTAAATAAAAGACAGATTTAGCTGCATTTTTAATGCCTGAGCTGAATCACCAGACACGATGTGATATAGCAATAATCCACATACTGCAATTTATCACCTCTTTTGCAAATTATGTCCTCATATTTAAAAGATGCCATTATCTGTGTAATCCAATAAGATAAAGTTATCTCACTTCTCGTTTTTTTTGCTGTACAATGAGATTTTTGAGCAACACTGTCACTAAAACCTGCCCCAAATGTTGACATGTTGAGTCAGTCTTATATCAGTCTGCAACTGAAAGGCATTAAAATGGCAATTATATGCAATCTGTTTTTCCTAATACAGCAGTTAACACCAAATAAATCACATGTCTGTTACAATCTGCTCTAGAGGTTAACACACTCTACATGTTACATAGACTATAAACCTATCACTATATACATGTGTCAAATTTAGCTACGGTTTCAGTGCTCGTACAGTCTTATGTTTAGCCGATATGTACAGATATGTAATTTCTCATTCAACTATATTTGATTTATGTGTTTAGTTTACTTCATTGACAGAGTTTCATTTAAATTCTAGTATCACATTTCGACATCTGGTGGAAGTATATGACTACCCAGTTGCTTTACATTGTATAAGCTATTATACAAATGCACTGCATTTAAGGAAAAATGGTTTGTTAGATAGATGAACAGCATGATACTTATAAGGCAACATCTTTCAGCCAGCGAGGCAGTTACAAAAGTGTAAGAGATGACGTATGAACCTAAAGATTGATACTCTGGTCAGCGGTGTGAGACTTCCTGTTTCCTGTGTACATCCTGATTGTTAAAATAACAGCGGTAGATGTATTTTTCCTCATATTAAAATACATCGAATTACCAAGCTACTATTTTGACTAACGAGTCTGTACTGAGCGTCTACAATGGAAAAGAAACAGTAAGTGCTGATAGAGATACCCTCAGTCCAAAAATAGCTCCTTTGGGCGGGATATTTATAATATGGTAAAAATTACCCTGATGATCTCATCTTTATGTGCTGAGATTATGATCTTTAAAATTTGAAAGATAATGCGTAATAGGATATCCCAGCTTCACCTGCGTCAGCTTATATTAGAGTAATATAATGTCTCGCGTGTAGGTATGAAAAACTAAAGTGCTTCCGGAGAGGCAGTCCCAGCTCGACTTGTTTGACTGAACCTTTGACTTACGTTTAAACGGTGACGCGATCTTCACTAATGCCCTGGGAGAATCTGGTGGTGCTTCCAAAATTGGCTCGAGCTGATTCTGTTCTGAGATCTGCCTCTGGGTGGGACTCCGGGCCTGGCCTGAGTTTGTCGCAGATCCCGCTGCTCTGGGAAGCGGAGTCGGGTTCTGGTTCGCCGTTGAGCTGGACGCGACTGTAGAGTCAGAGGCCGGAGACGGGCCGGGATCGGTCAAGGATGAGCTGCTGGGCGTCCTGTTTGGTTGAGCAGGTGCTGCCGTCTCCGCTTCAGGGCTGCCCCACGTGGAGGTGCCACTGCGGCCGCTCACAGAGCCAGATTTCACCAGGAAGGAGACGCCACTGTCCTGAGAAGCTGTGCTGCAGGTTCAAGTATTTTAAAGAGTTTTCACTTTTTAACATTTGTAGCCACTGAATATTTAACATCATATCTTAAAATATAAATATCAGCCACATTATGATTACTGCACTTATTACGCAGTACCTGTTTGTCTTGGAAAGAGGGAAGTGATATGCAGACGAGGAGGCTGTGGAGGAAGAGGAGGAAGCAGTTCGGCTCAGTTTCCCCTTTTCTGGGACGACGGGAGAGGGCAGAGACGCATCCAGGACCTCGGGAAGTTCTGGGATCTCGAACGAGAGAGCTGATCAAAACAAATAAATAAAAAGACTCTTACTCATTGCACTCAGCTGATGTAAACGTTCATCCCCGTTCACATCATCTACATTCATCTTTGACCTGCTCCACTTGCCACGTGCAGTTTCCTGTGCAAGGGTGCATCTAAGGGTGCACTAAGTTTCCGAGAGGGTGTTGCAGAGAGGTGAAAAAGAACACAGGCTTTATTAATTTCCATGTTTTTCTTCTGTATTCTTGACAGAACAAAGCAACATTCATATTAACTGCAACTCGTGTTTTTAGCGAGATATCGCAGCAGAAGAAAGAGCAATAAAAATAATTGTGGTTATTGCAAATACGAAAAGAAAAAAATATGTTACATTAAAACCACCCACACATGAACAGTGGTTAACAGCAGACTCAGTCAGAGCAGCTGATATTGTGTAAAAGTGATTCTGTGAAGATCTGTATTGTTTGCGATCTGACTTTCTTACCAGATAAGTAAGTCACATACATGTCTAAGGGCCCAGTTCTTCATTTTTCTGTATCATATCATATCCCCGCATCAGTGTATGTATCTTTTAGCCATGCTGAACAACAAGTCTTCAAAGAACAACTTTCAGTTTACATTAAGAGTGCAGTTACCTTCGGGGAAGAGATCAGAGCTGTACTGAATAAGAGGCTCAATGACTGTCACCACCTGGACTGAAGAAGCTGAAGCCATGTCAAAGAGAGCAGCTTCCCTAACGAGGCAAAGTGATTGAGAGAGCAGAGAAGGACTCACGTAAAGCACAAATATTGTTAACAGTGTAAGAACAGGAATAACTTGGAATATGATTAAACACACGTACCCCTCAGCTCGCGGCCAGAGCAGGTTTGGTCCCAGGACGATGGCGATGTTACTTGGTGTCATTTTGTTTATAGCCTGCTGCTCAGACAACAGAGACAGGAACTGGACCAGGTACCTGATAAGCAAGAAAAGAAGATGGAAAGAAAAAAAATGAAGAAGACTTATAGACATATTAACACAAGATATGTGAAGATTTAAATAAATATAAGACTTGTTGATTTCCTCTGCCATGTTAGCAACACTGAGGCTGTGCTTTGAAATAGGGTAGTATGAGCCAAATGTTAATCCATTTAAGGTGGGCAGATATATCTGAGTGGTATAAGATCAAAACTTTGTTTCTCTGCTTTAAGTTCACTGCGTAGCTCACTCAGTGGTGTTACTTTTATACCTCCAACATGCACAATGAAAAATGTCTGAACATTTGCTTTATTTATAGCCTACAGCACACTGAAGTAATAGAAGCTGACTCAAAGTAACTGAGAGACACGTACGTTTATATTCCAGGTCTAAAAAGTACACACAGTGATTTCATGATCACTAGAATGTGTTCAGAATTTGCAATGTGATGATGAGTCATCCCATAAGTCACACTGCTCTCCCTAAACATAAAATGCCTTAAAAGTGTCACCATTTGTATCGGTATTAGCAACACTGGCCTTGTATTGACTCGGTATCAGATTAATACCTAAATTTGCAGTATTGCACAGCACTATTAAGCCACACATAATGATAACATGTTGATGCATAGTTCGCTGACTTAGTTGATGAGGTATGGTGGTCCTTAAAGGTCAAAAACAAGAAAACAGCAGCAAATAGAGAAATTCTGCAAAAGCATGCAAAACACAAAGGAAGTAAAATAAAACACAAAGGAAGTAAAATAAAACACAAAGGAAAGAGGAAAAATGGCAGCAAAAGCTCCAAAATAACGTGACAGCGCAGCTGCAGAAGGGAGACGCTAACAGTAAAGGGCTAACGGCAGGCATGTGTCCACAGTTACATGAATCATGTGATTAAAACACACATTACACAAAACATCAGGGTTTTTTTTTTCACTTCTATTGTGTTTTACTAAAATTCCTTTGTTGTTTATTGGGTGTGTCTTGTGTTTTTGTGTGTTTTTGAAGCGTTTTTTCTATTTGCTGGTGTTTTCTTAAGTTGTGCATTTGACCTCTCAGGTCGACCATACACAGGACCAACATAACCTGGTACTAACAGAAGCTAATTCAAGACACATTAAAAACTAACTACACATCTGATCAGAAACACAAGGGCCAAAACTGAACCCAATGCATCTTTTTTATATTGTCTTAACCACACATACTATATATAGACAAAACAAAGAGCCATCATGACTCATGAGCCAACAATACTGCTAAAATATTTCAGTTAGGTAAATTTAAAAAACAACAACAACTTCTTCGTCAGAACATTTGATCGTCTGAGTGCAAAAAAGAAAAAAGCTATTCAAAGACTACACACCTGAGGTTGTTGTAGTTTTCAGGTGGCAGTTTCTTTAGAAGTATCTTGAATTGTTCCAGCTTCTCTGACAGCTCTTTCTCCCTATGGGGTCAGAGGTCAGAGTTAAGGAACACACCACAGTCAAAATGAGAAACGTAGAAATCGATTTTGTACAGACCCTGCTGCTTTAAACCAGTCGTTGTAGAGGTCAAACGTCATTAGTGGTTCGGGAAGTTCTCGGAGGTAACACTTCAAAGCTCCTGTCGACACATTCAGAAGTAAATCCCACCGTTAGATAAAAGCTTATATATATTAACCCAAAATATTGCATTTTGAATTTAACCTTCTTGCTGTTTTCTCAACACAATCCATTAATAAATGCTTTTATATTGCACTGCTATAAATAATTCTAGCGCACTGAAATGGTGTTTTTGATGTTCACAGGAAGCTGTGCTTGGAGCAAACAGAAGAGGAACTGGGTTGTTAAAACGAGCTGTGAAAGTCACATTGGCTGGCCAGATGAGGAAGAGCCCTCATGACGGGAAATGGAAGTGGGCACAGCCTCACCTGCCACGGCGTGAGGGTCCATGCTGAACTCGCTGTGGTCCACCGTCCCTTGATTCAGACACGTCTTCAGCCTCTTCATCACCGAGGCTGCGGCGGCCAAGCGAAACAGACCCTGAGGAAAGACGACGGTTCATCAAAAACGGGAGAAAAAAAAGAGCGTTCGAGCGGTAGAAGTCGCAACCAGCCAGCAGTCAGTCAGTTCAAATCAACATAACCAGGGAAAGCCCCCACGGCTCAGAAAGAAAGTGTTAACACTCTCTTTACTGATTATATATGTTTAGACACTGATTTTTTTCCACCCTTTCAGTTTGTCCATACATGCAAAACTGATTACTTTCCCATCAATCTTAACTGTACTTTGTAGTTACTGCAAATAAACAAATATTAACACACCAATGCTCTAAACTTCTTTTTAATTTTACTGAGTAAATCTGACTCCAGTTTTGCAGAGCTGCTGGCCCGTACACGTTGATTTAAATAGGATGTGATGTTAATTTGGAGCTATTTTCTTTGTTCCTGTGATGCTACACTAACTTTGGTTCAAAAGAATCACTATTCATATAACAGGGCCTTTGTGCAGCTCCTCAATTCAGCCGATAGCTGAGCCGTGAGCCTGAGAAGACCATGTGATGCATTATAGTGATCCAAGAGTATACAAAGTGTCTAAATTAGTGCTTAGAGCATAAATCATGAGAGTTACATAACAGTAATAACCTCAGAAAGCAATATGATGTGCACTCAGGCTTGGACGGTGCATAGCAATTTAAGTGGGCAATGAAAGCACTTTTAATTTGCATATTTCTGGGTCTGCGTGTTATGACTGCGAACACTGTGCGGTACCTCCTCTCTCATGCCTGTTCTCAGCAGCATGTGAATGCACTCCTGGATGGGCGCCGCAATTTCTCTGTTGCTTTGAGACAAATGTGAGAGCAGAGGCTCCCCGTAGACCTTCTGGTTGGAGAGGCTTTGTGACGAATCTGCAAAACACACAGCAGGCATGATGACACGTATCGCAATATTACATCGGTGCAGCGGATGAAACGCACGGACCAGAGAAAACTCGGGTTACCTTTTTGACTGTGATCCTCTTTGAGTTCGCTGATGTTTTTATCCAGGAACATGTGAGAATTCTTGTGGTATTCTGCCTGCAGCTCGAGAAGCTATTTTTCGACCAAGAGAGAAGCAGAGGCGGTGGATATAAAAAGAAACAAAAGTCAAAGTTAAGAAAAAGGTCACATCATTACCGTAGCGGTGACTCACACGAATAAAGTAATTTGCATAGTCATCCTCCTTAGTTGCAAAGTGATACAGGTCTGCAGAGTACTGGTCCTACGGAGACAACAGCAAAAGGTCAGAGATCAAGACGACGCCATTGATTCCAGACAGACACTTAAACACTTGTACCTTGATGCTCTCCAGCTTCCTCCAAGCTTCTTCCATTTCTTCCCTAAGCCCATCCTGCTTTGCCTGAGGTCCAGTGCTAGCCTGACTCCTGACAACACATACACACACACACGCCGACACATAAAAAAATGTGAAAAATTGTGGGGTGGGGTGTGTGGTTAAAGTGCAGGATATTTAAAAACCTCACCTCATTCTTGCATTGTTCCAATCTGTTGTGAGCTTTGCAAACTGCTTTTTGTTCCTTAGAATTTCAGGTAAATCATCCTAAATGGACACAAAAAGGGGGAAAAAAGATTTTATGTGATCATTTAGTTGATAATTGTGCATGAGTGTAGTCTATATTTCTAAATAATCACATACAGGGGATGGGCAGAATATAGCAAAGACTTAACAATGACGTTCAAGTGGCTACAAAAGCACAAGTAGTTAACTCATCTAGCATTTAACGGCCTCCTCTGTACCTATAATGACGAGTTTTGACACCTCAGTGTACATCAGTAAAGTTGTGGTTTGATGACCATTTGAACAGTTTGGGGGGTTTCCAGTTAATGTTTGATGCAAACTGAGTCATTTTGTTCAACAGGAAAGCCTAAACTATGAGAGAAACCCTTCTGTTCATGAAAGAGCTTCACGGGTTAAAAAGTTAAAAAGCACTTTTAGCCTAAATTATATCAGAACATATTCTTGGTTTTGCTCATCACTCATCTTCTGTTCAGCAACACGAACATTAAGCTGTTGTCACCTCGCTAAGCTTGTTTAGTGGCTCCAGGACCTCCTTCTCCACTTTCATCTCAAAGTCTGCCAGCATGTTGGCCAGCATCTTCTCCATGAAACAGCACATTTCCAGCACCTTCCTGTCACACACACACACGCACACACACGACCATATCATGATAAATATCCACCTCAAATCGGATATACTGTTTTGGAAATATATCAGAAGACATGCTATAAATTTCATTTAAAAGTGCAAATAATCAGATAAAGCATGTTTCTTCAGATTTAAACTAGATAAATCAATATACAAAGCAAATGACATGGATTCAGCCCATCAGGCTAGCCTATTACAGCGCTAAACTCTAAATAAAGCAGATGCACAGAGCTCTGGTAACAAGTCACAGACAGCATCCTCTTTCTTTTTTCACCCAGAACTGAAAACTCAAAAACCTCCGCACTACAGTCATGAGGTTTTCTGCATGACTCTAGTGTCAGTAAGAGCATTGGAGTTCAAGTACAGAACACAGATAGATCAATGGAGGGGTGGATGGGTAACTGCACCTGATTGAGGACTCTGCATCGAAGTCTTTCAGACTTTCTGCCATGCTGACAGACAGAAGCATCAGAGGAAGTTTTTTCTGTAGAGAGAGGAGGACATGTGACATTTTTCAGTAACCAACAGAGCATTTCCATAAACCACGCAGATGCATTAACACTGCTACCATTCGTTTTTCGGCCTCCAGCCCCTGTTGACTCTGCATGCAGCTCTGCAGCTTTTTATGGAGGACCTGAGCTGCCTTCCTGGCTGGTTCAATCCTCTGCTCCACCTTTGGTCAAACACACATACGGTGAACCTTAGAGCGTCTAAAGATGGTATTTAATTTATTGTTTTACTGCTATAAATGATGTGTGCAAACGAAAAATGCTACAGTTGCATAAATTTACATGAAATAGAACGTGGGTGGTAAGTGAATGTGTCCTCGAGTAGAGCTAGTAGAGCATTGCTGTGGTAACCACTGACAATATAAAGCTATGGCTATAAACCACACTGTATCTTGAATAATACGTTATTCATAATAGTATAAGAATAAAAAAAATCTGTAAGGGTAAAGCAGATTATTTTTCTCACCATAACCAGGTCTTCATGTAGAAGGTCGGTAGCATCTTGTGACCTGCAAAAAAATTGATATTAATTTAGAAAAGATCTGCTGTTTAATGTATTGTTTTAGCATGATATTTAATGCAGCGGTCCCCAACCCCCGGGCCACGGACCCGTACCCGTCCATGAGTAGTTTGGTACCAGGCTGCAAGAGTTGAGGCTCGGGGTGGGAAATTTTTGGTTTTCAGGGTTTTTATTGTTATTTTTTAATCATTTTTATCGATAACTCGGTTTCCTTGGGTCTTTCCCGTGTGTTATTTTTTTTGGTACTGGTGTTATTTATCCGTGATACCTTAAAGGGCAGTCCGTGGCGCAAAAAAGGTTGGGGACCGCTGATTTAATACATATAATTAAGCTAAAGATAACACGTGTCTGTTGATATTCAAGGTTTTCTAAATTTATTTAAATCAACTGAATTCAAACATGCAACCTTGGACTGTGATATTGTGCTGCTGTTTTTATATTCTGTGGTCTAAAAATTGTTACTCAGCTAATCAAAATGTGAAAAAATTCTGTTAGCTGTAGCTAAAAAGAAATAAATGTCAAAAAAAATAAATAAAGGGGCTTGAAATGTACATTTTGACTTAAAAATCGTATCGGTCTCAAATTTTGAAACCAACCTGTAACCCATGCTTAAAACTGAAACTTGAAAAATGCTAGCATTAGCATGCTAACGTGCGCACAATGAACATAGCCAACATGACATCACACACTGGTTTTGAAGATTAAAGTAAATTAAAGTTTACTATTTCAGTCATTGCTATCTTTTTTTACATATATATTATTATTTTAAACTAGACATAACAAACCAGACCTGGACTTTAAGGCTGGTAAAAATTGAAATACACCATTACTGCTTCCATAGGAATTCAGAGGATAAGTAGCAGAGAAACTGTTAAAAACCACAAGAGCTACATTTAAATTAGTATCTACAGATTACACAAACTGTGTAATCTTTTCATCTTCATGGCAGTACAGCTATAAGTGTGGCTTGTTTGGAAGGGTTTTTAGCAGAAAGGCTCTACAAAAAGAACATCTCAGCTCAGCACGGTGGCCGTGCCTGAAAAAAGTACAAATCTTCTGGAGCAATGTCACAGCTCCATGTTTGACCAGAAACCCCAGAGAATCAAACCCAGAGCTATGCCCAGAGTATCGACACAAATGTCTCATGTATTAAGCACGGTGGTGGAGGGGTGATGATTTGGGCTTGTTTTGCAGCCACAGGATCTGTGAACCATGCAACCACTGAGTCAACCGTGAACTCCTCTGTGCACCAAAGTGCTCTAGAGTCAAACGTGAGGCAATCTGTCTGTCAGCTAAAGCTTAGGTCAGAAAGGACATGCAACAGAACATGATCCTAAAGGCTGCAGCAAACCTACAAGAGAATTACTGGAAAAGAATCAAGGTGTTGTAGTGACCACGTCAAAGTCCAGACATCAACTTGAATGAAATGCACGACATGTGAGAGAAGAGTGGGCCAAAATAATTCTGTAACGATACGAGAAACTGATAAAGTCATACAGAAAATGAGTACTTCACATTACTACTTCTACAAACTGTTGAATCATGGGATGTACAGTTAAATCTAGTTTTCTAGGTCATTAATCGGGTAAAATACAGTTTCAGCCATTATTACTCATTTGTGAGACTAGATAGTGGGACTATCCAAAAGTTGTCCAGTTATAAATAGAGACCCAAACATCAAGTAATACACATGAAACACCAATATAACCTAACATAACCGAAATATCATGAATATATTCATGAATCCTTCTCATATATATGTCTATAAAACTAGACTTGGACGATGCATCACACCCTGCTGACCATCAGAAAGAATGCCACTTTAAGGCACTTCTGCACTGGCATCGGTCTTTTATATACAGTCATTTAGCAGGTAAGTGATGTTTACCATGTTGACTATCTCAGTTTAGCATGTTGCTGTGCTAATTAATATGTGCTGATTAGTCACAAACATAAAGTACAGCCCCAGTTAACTAGACTTGCTTTTAGTAACAAATCAAATGTCACGGCGGGGTGCGCCGGTGTGAAGAAGAGGTAGACCCAGATGCAGACACGGTGGAGACAGAACTAGGTTTCCAAGAATAAAGCGAGCCTTTATTGTGGCTGATGGCATGACAAAAACACTAGAGAACACTGAAACTGGGAAAACTAAGGAGACTAAGAACACTGTGTAAACTAAAAAGACTATGACACTCTGTGAAAGAACTATGAAAAAACTATGAACTCAGAGTAACTAGGCAGGCTATGAAACAGTGACACAATAACGGAAACTATGAAAAGATGAGGTGAGGATTACAGACGATCTGACACCGACGGAGCAGAAACACACAGATTAAGTACACATAAGGAATGATCAGGGGAAGCAGAATCACATGAGGAAAACAGCTGACAACAATTAACATAATGACAGGACAGGGGACGTGAAGCTAAATACAATAAACAAAAAACACAAGGATCCTTCAAAATAAAAACGGGAAACATAACGAGACCCAGACATGACTCGAACTAGACAAACAAAGAAAACTTGGACATGAAACATGACAGATAAACACACGAAGACTTAACACAGGGATGAGACAAATGGGGAGCTCGATAAATCATGAATTAAAACTGTAACCTAGGCATGACAGAATGTAACTAGATAAACTGAAATGAAACTAGACTGAAAGGAATAACAAAAACATCAAGAAACTCAGAAAACTGGGTCACATGACCCAGGACCATGACATCAAATGAAACTTTCACCAAGAATTCATTTAAAAGTCATCGCAATTTTTTGGTGTATTTGAGCACACCACGTGATAACGTTATTTCTGTACCGGGTAACTGACTTTCTTACTGTTTCAGTGCAGTGGCCTCGCAGTTTGCGCCTCTTCTGCACGGGGGACATAAATATATCTAAATGTGGGGGTGGTAAAAAATAAAGGACATTTTAGGCCTGAATAACATGCGACACCATGACAACAGCCAAAGCATGGGCGTGTAGGGTAGTGCTGTGGTTTATTTAGCACCAGGTGGCGAGGACTGCAACACCACAAGTTTCTCTGCTGTCACAAGAGGAGGCAAAGCAATCTACAGAGAGCCGATAAAAGTCACTGCAGCCATTATGTTTGTGTTAAGCTGAAAGGAAACCAAGCCCAGTTCACAAAGAGTTCAGTTATGCTTCAGTACTTCTAAGGTATAGTTTTAATTTCTCTCATGAATCTAAAATCTGGCCTTTCGCAACACAAGGAGAAGAAATCCTCAGTAGGTGCTTGTTTTAGAGCACATATACTTTATTAGGAATTGTATGTGAGACCTTAGAGCTGTATGTGTTTAGATCAGTGTGCAATATGTCTATTTATCTGTGTGTTTATTTCATCAGAGCTCAACGCTCCAGTACAAAGTGAAAAGTGCTGTTCGTGTTAGTTGGAGCCCACGTTGCCCTGCTGCAGATGCACGCTGCCGAGTTTATTATTAAACCAGAATGCGTCAAAGGTAAAGGGAGCACAGCCTGAAACCACACTCGTCTAGCCCTGCTGCATGCAAGCTTGTACCAAGAAAACCAAATAGCGCAAAGGTGCATGATTTAGTCACCCACTTCTTTGCTAATGCCAGTGACTCGGTGGTAGTCAACCACAGGAATGCCTAACATAATCTGGCACCTACTTTCGACTTTAAGGTGTTGTGCAAAAGTCTTAAGCCATCCCATATTACTTCATTTTTTTGCAAGGAAAACAGGAAATGGGTGTTTACTGAAACATGTGCAAACCTGCATGGAAATACAGTATATAAGGCAAAAACTGAGTTTTGAATAACTACCAAGTCTATTTTTCATATGACATATTTATTCTTCAGGGCAGTTTGAACTCAAGTATGCAGGTTTTGTGTAGTGTTCGGGAATAGTTCTCCGGGCTTCTTGGAAGATATTCAAAGCTGTACTTTGGATTTTGGTCTTTTGTTCTGTTCTCTGTCCAGATGTTCCCAGACTGCTTCAGTGATGAGGTCCGGGATCTATAGAGCCCAGTGCATTACTATTCCACTGTGTTCTGATACTGCTCTGACAGCACGTTTGGGTCTTGAAGACAAATGAAGTCAATCAAACACTTTCCCCATGCAACATGGCTAAAGTCCAGTAAATCTATGAGTTCTATCAATTTTGACAAGCTCTCCAACACGACTCGCTGAAATGCAGACCCAAACCATGACAGAGCCTCCACCGTGTGTTACAGATAAACTCTCCTGACCTGAACTAACACTCCATCAGACCCAACAATTTTCAGTCCACTTCTTGTGTAATTAGGCATACCTCAGCCTTTTCTCCCCGTTTCCCTTCAATAAGCTACCTGCCAGACACCCTTCCACTGAATTTCTAAGGAGGCTTCAGCGAGCAGTATGTGAATCAGCTGAAGAGCCTTCAAAAAGCCCGGAGAACTATTGCGACAAAGGCTTTTATTTTCTACTTAATGTTTGCACTGTTGAAATATCAGTTTAGCAATTTAAAAGCAACCTCCTGGCAAAGAGCCACCATCTTTCTAGAGTGTGTTTCTAACATTCACCACAACCTTGAGTCGGTTTCTCTGTTCAGAAGTGCTCAGCCGCTCTGAGTCCGAGGTTTCCCTCAAAATCCAAACAGTATGAGTCACTTTAAAGAGGAACCAGCTACTTTACACACTTCCATCACAATGAAAGTGAGAACATACAAAAAACCAAATCAGATTATCAAACTGATACGAAAACTGCCCTCCCTCTTAGAGTTAAAGAAAATAAAGTCTCAAAGTAAAGCGATCCATCGTATTAGTAACGCAGCGGTGGATCATTTTTCATGTAGTCTGATAGCAGGAGTGGCATTAAGGTGACTGGTAGTATAGGATGAGTATAAATGACAAAAATAAAGCAGAGAAGTCTCAGTGATATTTCCCTACAGACAGCCACCGAATACTGTTCAAGCTGATGTATATTCATTACACTATGGTTACTGGTTACTGATTTCTTTATCTAATGCGGCCATATGTAACTCAAGGGACATCTGTCTTACACGACGCAACGTTTGGGGCCACAGAAGACCTTAAATTTACTTTAAATGTGATCATAATTCAGAATACAAGTTCAGGCTTACCTTGTCGCAGTGCCCAACTGCTTCAGGATGCTCAGAGACTGCCGGAGCATGCTGGCAGCAGAGTCCAACCAGCCTTTCTACCCGACCTACCCACTCTTGATCGACTCAACGAGGTATCCTGTTAATTAAAAAAGAAAAAAAGTGGAGGAAAAGTCCACACAGGCTCCAGGCTGCGTTACTGCATCAGGAAGAGAAAGCACAGACAGGCTCTGCCTCTGCTTTGTCTGTTTTTTGTGTGTTTATGCATGCGTGTTTTGGCCTTCAGTTTTCGTTCTCGTTTCAGGAGCACGCTCTCAAGTCACGTCGAGCACAAGTCAGCGAATGAGGAAGTTGCACAGATGATATGCAGGCTGTGAGAGGGAAGAGAGATTTTTTTGTTGTTGTTGCATTGTCACACTATGATTTGACAGTCTAAAATGACACATGTGACGTGACAGAGAAGAATGAGCGGGACTGCGTAGGCATCATTTGACTTTTAACTACAGGAAAGGTTGATCCGCCTTTGCAGACGGATATCTCATGAGGAATAATTTGTGCAGCGCTGCGTTTGTTTGTTGCATCTTGTAATTAGAATGATGCTCGCCCACTTAAAATAGGCTTCAGGCACGGCTGTGGTTAATGTGTAGTTCTGTAAACTAAGGTAAAAAGGATGTGAAATGGCCAAAAGAGGAAACTGAGCTGCTGTTTGTAACATTTTTTTCCTGTCAGCTTAAAAGTTATTTCCATTTTAATGAGTCCACTCTATTCCTCTTTAAAAATCTGGGCATTTTAATTTTTGCTTCAGGTAGTCTGCTTCCTTTGCGGTTAACATTTTTAGATCTTTTGGATTTTTTTGGTTGTTGTTGTTTTGTAAACACAGCACTGACTTTCTGCAGTCTCTTTAAATTTAGCGTCAAATAAGCGCTTTTAATCGTGTCTGAAGTTACTTTACTCATCCTTTTAGCTCCGTTTCTGGATTCGAGAACCATTCTTATAATTTGGGATTTATTGTTCTTAAATTTATGGTGATTGCAAATCATGTCTCCATTCATGGCACATGGATGTTTTTATTCTTCTTGTTTCACTTTGACTTTAGATTTAGGCAAGCAGTCACAAAGGGCTCTACCCTTCCTGTTTGGGCTCAGACACTCTTAGTACGAAATCTGTTACCAAAAGCAAAAACTACAGTAAGGACACGTTAATCCCATGAATTAACTAGAAATGAATAATGATGCCTTTAAAAAAATTAAACATTACTGTACTTGTTGTTTCCACTTAAAACATCACTTTAAAGTTTGTAGATCAACATTGCGATTTTAACGAAATGCACTTCATAACTCAATTAGGAGGCACATGAAATCAGCTTATCACAGCCATTATGTTTTTCTGATGTTATTTTGTGATATTATTCTGTTACTTGTGTAGTGTTTTGCAAACAGTAGATAAATGATCTTTATTTTCTTTCGCTGGGGGTTAAAAACTGCACGTGTAGGATTTGCAGTGAAATGCAATACGCTTAAAAATGTTGCTATATTTTGCTCCAAAATACCTTCCAACCCTCCAGCCCTCAACTGCCACGTGCTACAGCCTGGTGGCAGCATTGTCAAAATGCACATGACAAACAAACTGAGTCTTTATTTTTAGCAGTTTCCTGACCATTTCTTTTGGCTTCGAGTCAAATTACATTTCTGCAACACTGGGTTTCATACAGCACTGCGCAAACATTTTGAGCAACCCCTCGCTCCACACCAGACTTTTTTGGTTTTTTGGTCATGCTTTAAGGCAACCTTGAGTAGTAACTCAGCTCAAAGAATAAACTAGTGTTGTGTCTGCATATGAAGTATGATATTTAAGTTGTATCTTTAGGTATTTTGTTACTAACAACCTATCAGGAAAAAAATTAAAGAAACATTTTTTCAATTTTTTAGCTGAAGCCATGAAAAATACCAAAGATAACACAGTTTAACAGGTATAATACAGTAAAATATAACTCAGGAGACGTATAGTCTGTGTCTAAAACCATCTGAAAAACGAGGATGCTCTGTTGTGGTTCGGGGTTGCATTTAAGCTGATTTTGAGGATCCTGTCAAAATTGATGGAATTCTTGATGCAAAAAAGCACCATTTGATTTTGATTCATGATGCAATACCATACAGAAAGTGTCTTGATTGGTAACAGCTTAATTTTTCAGTATGACAATGATCCCAAACACACAGACAATGGAGCACTATAAGTCATGGATTGGTCGCCCCAGAGTCCAGACCTCGACATTATCGATGTAGTGTGGGATCATCTTGACAAACAGCAGAACAAAGACCTTTGAATGTCCTTCAAGAAACCTGGAGATCTATTCCTGAAGACTACTTAAAGAAATGACAAGAAAGGTGCCTGAGAGTTCAGGATGTGTTGAAGAATAAAGGCACTCACCCCGAATACTGATTTTCAAGCTCGTTAGAATCGTATAAACTGTTTTGCCTCATTTACTGCATTTATTTTTGCATATTATATTTAATCACTGCACCCATTTACCTATTATCATATATACGTTTTCAATTAGGAGTGGCTTGAGACGTTTGTACGGAACTGGACATAGTTTGGCATCTGGCACAAGTGCGCTATTACTTTCAGGCCAATCCAAATTAATCTGTTTATCATAACAACATGTTTTACCGTGTTAGGTGAGCAGATGAAACAGTCCAATGCTTGCAGTTTAAATTAGATGCAGCAACCCAGCTGATCAGTTTATTGTTTCAAATCACTTCAAATACATGAGGGAAAACATCTCTTACACCTCGTGGTTTCAACAGTTTGTCCAGTGAACATCGTAGAAAACACCATAATTTTGTTCAAGACAATTTCCAACTCACCACATAATGATCAATTTATTATGTTCACCTGTTCAGTCTAGACAATTCAGCTGCCCTGCAGAAAATCCTCTTTGTGAAGTTAATAACATTCGGGGGTTTTTTTTGCTCCGTGAGAGGAGCCGGGCCATCATCTGGAAGCTGTTTTTAGAGGTGCTTAAGTATATAAGTGCATTACTGCTGAGTGGTAATGTACCTAAGAAAGTATGTGTATGTTAACTGTAGCACTTTACCTACAGAAGAAAAAACAGTGAGCTGGTGTCATGTAAACTTTAACAAGGCGACAAAAGACACACTCTGCTACAGAAATACAGAAGCTGTCACTAGAAACAGCGTAAGGCCAAAAATACTGAGGATGTTTCAGATTAAACTTTTAAATACAGATACATCATCACCCCCCCCCCCCCCCCCCCCCCAAAAAAAAAAAATATATATATATTTTAAAGGATGTGATGGAGACAACAGCCAATTATTTCCACTCTGTAAATTTCCAATTAAAAATCTGTTTTCATATCAATGGCAAACTGGGGAAAAAAATGGGACAATATTGTCTGGAAGTTTTGATTTTACTCTAATGGAGTGAAAAGAATGAGAAAACGTTTATGCAAAATATCAACTCAACTGATTTCTGATAACTGAGCTGCAGCATACCATTTTAAACCTAGAACAAAGTAGTAAAATCCAGAGTGTATTTCCTATATCAGTTCATGTGTTTAATAATGTTCTTTCCTTCTCCTGTCGCTGATTTGCGTTCTTACAAAACAGTTAAAACTGGAGAAAAAGAAAAGCACCAAAGAAATCCTCATGCATGCTCAATTTTACATGACCAGTAAACTTCTATTAGGTAATCTTGTTTAAAAAAAATGCACAAATCAAAAGGAATGCAAATAACTTCAGCAGCTTTTGAATTAAAAACCTGGTAGGTGTGGAACAATGAAGAGGCTGTGAAGCACTTGGAAAACCTGCGATTGTCTCCTCTGGAACCTTGAAGGAGTTTTAAAGAAAACTGGAGGCATTCCAAATGTTCCATTTCTCTTCATCCTGTTATGTTCCACCTGTTTTCTCTTGCCGTGGAAGCCCCACGAACTTCTGATTTAAAATGAGGTACAGGAGTTTAAGAGCAGTCCTGATCTGACACTACCCATAATGGTCCCCTCCCCGTTCTCCTCTGCTTCTCCCTCCATCCCTCTGAGAGTGAAGTACATGGCGAAGCTTTCAGGTGGAGGACTAGCGCTTTGCTTTGGCTTCTTCCACTTCTTTCTCTGATGAAAAATGACAAAAAAGAAAACAGTGCAAAGCTTTGAGTTTCAAAGTGCTAAACATTTCCATAAAACCCATCCAAACAATCTGAGTCATGAAGTCTCCTGCTGGTTATTGTAATTATGAGAACGGCACACTAAAGCATCAAGCCTTGCAAACATCTGACATCCTGGCGCTTTCTTAGAAGTTCCTGCCCTGCCTCATTTAAGAAAAATGCATTTGTATTCTCTGGCAGTACAACACTTTGTCTACACAGAACGTTTTTTTTCCCCCTGTACAAACAAATCTCATATCCTCTTACAGCCCCAAGCCAGAGAGGGTATGTTGAATTATGTTCTGGAGCTTTTGTGTTGCAGCTCAACTCACTGAGGATGCAAAGTGCTCCATTACTCACAATATAAAAGCCACAGAAACAAGCATGATGCAGTCACTCTGCTCCAGACAGATAGATTGTTATCTACAAACTTTTAGAGATGTTACAGAGATGTAGTTTGAAATAAATCTTGGATAAATCTGTGGTTCTGTGCACTCATGCACATTTTCAGAAACAACATATTTTTTTAAAGCAGCTATTTAAATGAGCAGCAAGATGTATACTTTCTCCACACTGCACAATTTTCACTATTCTCACCTTTCCTGAGTTCGTCTCGCTTCTTGGCAGCCTCCTCCCTCTGTTTCTTGATGATTGCCAGTCTGGCGAGATCAGCTCTGGCCTGCTCAGTCTTACCCTCAAGATGAAGTTTCATGTAGCGCTCTTTTGATTTCTGCTTTTCTATCTCTTCCCTGAAAAAGATACATTAAGATAGTAATATTTAGTCCCCTTGAAAAGGTATGAAGCACAAACCAAAACATCTTTTGTTTGACACCCACCTCTCCCTGCGAGAAAGCTCTCTGGGAGCGCTGACGTCTACTTCAGCTACCTTTTTGCTCTTCTGAGCGACACGATTGGGATTCTCAATCTCAATAAGCCCCTCCACTCCACTCCTCTTTCTAACCTACACAAAGAAAGAAAAACCTTTGTAACACCAATCACTATGACAGGGCTTGCATCAAATTCTCTACACAAACTACCTTTAAGAACCGTGTACTGCTGTAGTTGTAATGAATCATTTGGGTGTAGTTGTTTTCCTATAAAGACATTTCTTCGTCCATCATGTTATTTATGGTGTGGTGCCAAATGTATACAACATATCTGTGTGTGACTGTTGGTCAGTTCAGATCTGTGCCCTGTTGAAACACGCTCAGACTAAGGAAAAGGAATATTTGTCTAAACGGTGCTGTTGACAGTAAGCATTCAGTGAAAAACAAAAAAGATGCATTTTCAGGTTCTCACACAAACACCCACTGACAAATTAATAACACATTCACCTCAGACTCGTCGTCGCTGCTGCTCTCCTCCTCAGACTCTGAAGAGCCCTCTTTCTCTGCACCACCATTTTCTTCCTGTTAAAATACACATACAGTCATACTTAATGTCTTTTAAGGTAATCAAATATTTTTTATAAAAAACAAACAAACAAAAAACCCCAACAATTTTCACTCACCATCTCTCGCTGGGCTCTCATCTGACGATCAATCTCTTCAGGGTTGCTGAACTGCTTCCCGCGGCCCTTGTGGCCCTTTTTCCCTGCAAGACAATTTTTAAGCTGTCAGTAGCAAAAAGACTGCATCTATTAGCAACATATGTCTACTCTCCTCCATTAAACAAGTCGTTTGAATAAGTGACAAAAGCGTGCTCCCACTGAAAATGCTGCATCCAGATGAACAGAATTAACATTCTGAGAATACAATCAGCTATTTGGGCCAGGGGTAATAACTTATAAGTAACCTGCAAAGTTAATCACTGGGTAGACACAACTATGAAAATACTGGTTCTCTCTCACCATGTAGCCCTATGTTTGAGAACAAGTGCCCAGAGCTATCTTTGGCTGATGACACAATTCACAACCTGACTTCAGAAATCCACACAGCCTGCTGCGTGAAGAGAAGATACCGTGAGCGCCGATGAGTCACACTGACGTTTACAGAGGGCCAGCTCCCCTCACCGGCAAATCTAACAGCCGACGACTTAGAAGGATGTACCGACAAAGAAAAAAAACCCCGAATAGTTTGACCATATATTTGTGATGGTAAACTGGTACGAAGACAACCTCCAAATAGAAATTTCAATAACTGATTATGTATGTACACTGACCCGGATGCTTTCTTCTCTGCGCATGGTATTAGCGGTTGAAAGCAAGCAACCAAAAAACAAAACAAAAAAAGACTATTGAGGTTTAAGTTAACACCAAGTCGTCATCTGAGCTCACGTGAGAACAAATAAATAATTGGATATCGGTACGTCTCTGGTGCCTTTAATAAACCGTTCTTACCGGCACATTACATTATGCTAACTATGTAGCATGCTAAACATGCTAAGCATGTGTGAATTCAAAGGGCTAATGATCCGCTAGCTAAAATGTACTCGCAAAAACAGGCACATTATGTGAATTTTCGTTTTAATACTTACCACCACGAGGCATTGTTATAGGTGAGTTCTATAAAAGTCCACCACAACGTCAAAGAATAACACAACAGTTCACTCGAAACGCCGGTGATTTAAAGTGCTAGATGAAAAGAATAAAAAGTACTTCGTCTCTCCCGCTATTGGCAGACGCCTCTTTCGCTCGCGGAGACGTACGCATGCGTACTTGGGACTATGAGCTGCACTGCGCATTTGATTGAAAGGTGCATTGACCAATTGGATAAAGAGACTTAAATCATTCATAAAACTGGCATGTAACGCTTATCTGTTTAATAATATAATAATGCATAAATAAATAAAACCATAATCATATATTTGATTATTTGAATTTTATACAGAGCTCAATAAACACTTATGACTAACTGAACAACATAATTCATGCATAAATCAGGCTTTATTGGTCGGTTGGGAAGGAGAAGCTGACATTCAAGATACAGATACTGCCTCAGAGTTTGTGCAGGTTTATGCACTACTAAAACTAATAGAAGAATTAAATCTAACACCTCCGGTTTCCCTTTTCCTTTCACGGGTTTGAGCCTGTTTCAAAAGCATGTTTTTATTCCGTTTGTTAGTTAAATAAAAAAAAAAAACAATGTACAAAAAATGAAGCCCTGTATGCTATGTATTAAAAATACTTATAAATAATTCTGACCACCCAAAAGTTACTCAGTAAGTATATGGAAGGCATACTGTATATGAGGGTTTTGCTCTATTTGGATGTGGAGCTGAATGAAAAGCTGTAATAGTGAATGAAGCCTTACTTTTCTTAATTTTTTCTTTCTAATGTATATTTTTAGAGCTTCTATGAATCCAACAATTCACAAATGTTATTTTCTAAAAACCGAAAGTCAAACAAAAAGAAATGCCTTTTGTCAATGGAGTTTACTTTTAATCCAAAGAGAAAATAGAAAAAAAAAATTAAATTAAAAAGCAGGTTTTACATCACATACAGATGTACAAAGTGTAGAAAATTGGCTGTATTGAACAAAGAAGGTTTTTAAGGTGAAATAATTCAACAAATTAAAAACAGAAAACACACAGTAAGTGGAAAATAAAGAGTAAAATGTAACACACAAGAATCCTCATTGTGAGAAAAATGGATGATATAATTACTTTTGTCCTGTTATCTATCGATACAAAAATATTTACTTGGAAGAAAAAGCTTTATTCAATGGAGGCACTAGATCAGATCTGTCATTTTTTCCTTCGATGTTGAGTCTTGACTTCTTCCACTTCTTTCTCCATCAGGTGATACTCTACGGTAGTCTCCGTTAACTTGAAGGAAAAGATTAAAGATCACAATTTTACTCATTCTGCGACAAACCGGGTTATCATCATCATTATCGTCATCATCATCACCTTTATTTATAAAGCACTTTAAAACAACCACAGCTGAAACAAAGTGCTCTACATAGGAACTATATAATAAAAGTTCATAAGATATAAACAAAAGCCAAGTAAAAGAAAAAGTAAGGGTTACATAAGTGAATGAACTGGTAATTACATTTATAACTAAATATAATATGCAGCCTATAAAAAAAGCAGTATTATGCAGTTATAACAGCTTTACAGAGGAGGCAAAAAAACTTTCCTACCTCAGAGCCTAATATTGCATCCATAATATTACTCACAATGTAATGACAATTGATCTTACCATATCCAGGAGAAGTTCAATCTTTAGTTTTAATACGTTATTCTCTTCCTCCAGCTGGATATTCTTTTTCTTAAGCTGCTGAACTTCCCTACTAGACACATTTCCACCAGATTCTGGTTTCACAAAGGAGAAAAAAAACAGAGTTTATGTTGTGTTGGCCACAAGGAACCAGACGTTGATAATAACACACACACACACACAAAGAGAGAGAGAACTAAAAGGTAATTATTCAGAAAACCCATTACCTGTAATCCACTGTCCCTCTTCAAATTTCAAGACCTGACCTCCAATGTTCATCACAGGAGGGCCATACTCAAGGCCCAGCTCTATTTCTCGAGTTGAACGATCCAACTAAAAAAAAGATAAAAGGGTATAAATAACGGTTAATGCTATCTCTCAGGATGTTATGCAGATTAACACTCTCTCTCTCTCTCTCTCTCCCCCTCCCCAAACGTGCTGTACAACTGTGTTTCCAGTGTGTGAATGATGCTAAAATTAATTAGCTCACCGTGTGGAGGCTGGACAAGGAGGCGGATTTACGTGGAGGAACCTTTTTAGGACTAAATGGGTTTCCAAACAGAGGCATCCTCAGAGATTTTTTAAGGTCCTAGATCAGAGACGGCACCCGAATGAGAATTACAGTTTTTAAGATAACGCTAGCTTCACCTAGCTTCTCACTGTGTTTACCATCGTTAGCGGTGCACGACCAAATCAATGCTAGGTGGCTAGCTGCGTGAATCACTTATAACTCACAATTTAATGAAATTATCCCCTGCCTCTCAGAGTATTTAGGTAATGCTGTTTCAATTTAAATATACAACTAACATATTTACCTCCATACAGGGTATTTATTTAAGTTGGCCTGTATCCGTTTCTCGCAGAACATGCTTGGCACTGCGCAAGTGCGAATTTTCCATTTGTCCAAAGTGGGCAATCCTGAAACATTCCACGACTTTCGCACAAACTATTCGGGAAAAAATGTCCACCATAATACCCTTAAAGAAACTAAAATTTAATCCATCGTCTTACAGCTTTTTTTTTTTTTTTTGGGGGGGGGGGAGGGGGGTATCGTATTCACATTTTAATAGCTACTAGTTAGAATTTCATAAGATCTTCCTGTTTATGAATGATAATGGAACAACCCGTGTAACGGAACGTCACCATGGTGATCTTTTACCGTCTTTGGGGTACGACGCTTTAATATTTTATTCGGATGAGCTCATATAATTAAAAAAATAACTCCATACATTAAATTGACTATTATGAACAGCACAATGCAGATAGTGATAATGTACAAAAAGTACAGATAATGAAACACTATTTCAATAGGTTATATAATATACTGGCCCCGCCTCGCTTTGTACACGGCCCCAGTGGCCTAATGGATAAGGCACTGGCCTCCTAAGCCAGGGATTGTGGGTTCGAGTCCCATCTGGGGTGTTCTTCTTTTCGCTATCGTAACAAGCACCTTAGACACAGTTTAAGTGCTTCGTTGTCTGTAGAAGAAAATCTTCATATATAAATCCTAATACGTTTGAAGAATATGTGTGTCTAACTAGGCGAGAGGCAGGCAGAGCACAGACTTCCACGGCTGACATGGAAGAACGCAGAATGGCACTCTGCGTACTGCTGAGCACCTTAGCTGTATCTGTAAAATCCACGGATGTATTCAGAAGAGCGAACGTCAAGCTCCAAACTTACCGTGAGTAACCTTACTGTGGCGTGTCTGTACACGGCGGGAACCAATTTTATATCCCTATAAGTCCGCTAAACACAAAATAAATATCTTTACCGCTATAAAAGAAGGCGCATGGTTATATCTTATATAGCTTTTCTTTAATGGACAGTTACTTTGTTCTCTCCCGGCTAAATTTAACAGTTTTGAAATGTAACACGATTTGAACATGTAACTCGAAATACCATAGCCATTTAAATGCATTTAAACACGTTTTCTTATTTAAAAATGTTTTTGTAACACTTATGTTAACAAATGTAAGTTGAAAAAAAATGCTTGTATATTCAAGCAACGACACGAACACAACGTTGTGTTAGTGTCCTTATAATATTAATATGCAAATAATATTAATTTGACAGAAAATAGCAACACATGAGAAAGCTGTTGTAATTATTCTATCGGTGTCATGACATTATCTTACATAATGTGTGTTATCTAACCTCAAGCATGTAACCCATCCTTCTACAATGGTAGAGCTCCAAGAGGCCACTGTGCACTGGGATGCTGCCCAGAAAAGTGTGATCCTGAAGGAGGGGTTGATGGAGACAGAGGGGGAAGCCTATGGGTACTTCAATGACACTCTGCTCCTCTCAGGATGGGGCATCCTGGAGATCAATGCAGGCTATGGAGGAATCACTCAGGAAGATGAGACCACTTTCTTCTTGGCTGGCTACCTGGAAGGTTACCTCACTGCTGGGTGAGCAGCACAGGCTAAGTGCAAGCATGAAAATACACTAAGCACTATAAATGCAATTTTCAAGTGAGCCAATCATGTGGCAGCAATGAAGTCTGACACCTAATGCAGATACAGGTCAACTTCAGTTAATATATCGTTACACTTTGATTACATTTCTTATTAGGTGTAGCTGCTAGCTCTGGCTGTAACATGTGGACTGCTTTTATGTGGGTTAATCCGTCACTGCTTATTCTCCTTCCATTGCAGACAGATGTTCAGTCATTACTCCAACATGTACCCTCAGCTGATCAAGGATGAAAAGGTTCTGGAGCCCTTGAAAAACTTTTTGAGGTAGTGTTAAATTATATCAAATCAAAGCCATGGATTAAGCTAAGAGTAATCCCATGTCTAATACTGGATTCATAAGCGTTTCTCTTTGTTTTCCATTGCCTTCAAGATGCTTTTTCAGAGGCTTGATTAACCAGTATTGTGCACAGAGTGTATATAAAAGATGGGTGTAGCCCTTCTCTGCTTTTAATAGCCTGCAGGAGGTGACTCTCCTGTTGGCACAAAGACTGTGTAGAAGTCTAGGGAAATTATCTTAATGCTCACTTAATCTGTGACCTCAGGAAACACTAAGTTTATGGGCTCCGTCTTAAGTCTTACTTGATAAATTCTGTTGATGTGGTCGTTGCTCTGAAAGTCAAATACTTTCTCATTCACAGCTGTGTAAATACAAAGCATGCAGTGGTATGCGTCAGTTCTCTGTCATATTCACACCTTACCCGCCACACCTGGGTTCAAGACAGCAAAACACCAAAGATCGCAAAGCTTAGTTGAAAACTTTACAAGACTCTTTTAGGCAGCGGACGTCTACATCCATCTTTTATATACATATACATAGTGCCTCATAACTGTCAACTGTCTATACAGAATTGACTAATTATATTTATGCACCTATTGATTGTTAGAGTGATGTAAAACTGCACCATCAAGAGACAAACGTTGATTCTAAAATTTGAATAAACCCCAGCAAACAAGACCAGTGGGCCAGAGAGCAGGTGAAGCTCAGGAGAAACAGTGACCCCTTGTGGAGGCATATGGGACTGCTCCTGGCTCAGCTGGATGGACTCCACGCAGGAGCTGCACTGTGGGCCAAAAGCAAACACAGGGAGGTGTGTATGTGTGTGTTTGTGGTTGTGAGAGAGTTGTCACACTCATTTCATGGATCTCTTGCCACTTGCTCTTTCCCTCCTGCGCAGCCTCTATCAGCGTTCACGGTCCAGTTTCTAAATGGTGTCGGTGACCTCTTGGATCTTGTCCCAGCTTTGACACCTCGCTCCAACTCCTCCGCAGGGTCCGGCGCTTTCAGGATGCCTGGAATGGGCCACTGCACAGCTCTCATAAAGGTTAGGCAAAGCTCATTTGGCTCATGTGAGGGAGCCCTTGGGAAAACCTCAACACAAACCTAACTGCTTTAATTGGCCTCTGTAAGCAGGATTTTCTTCTTTTAGATGAGTGTAAAAGGCCATTGCAAGGGGCTTATTTCCTCTTTCACATACACCAATCTATGGAACAAAGTTCAAATGGATGTGTGCTACTGGATTTTTTAAGACCCCTTTAATGTATCTTAATAAAGTTGCATCCACGTTAAACTCTTTCTTTTATGATTCAGTGATTGTATCTTGTTTCTTTTAAAAATATAGATGTTTCTCTCTCTCTTCTCTGTGTCTCAGGTTCTTCCAGGCTTTGAGAACCTGCTAGTCGGCCACTCTAGCTGGTATACTTATGCAGCCACCATGCGTATCTATAAACACTGGGACTTCAAGGTGTCTGACACACACGTAGCCACTGGAAAGATGTCGTTCAGCAGCTACCCTGGTACACACACTCCCACTATATCACATACAGTATAAGAGCCGCACAACCGCACACTTATATGCATAAATATACTCAAATAACCAATGTGTCTCGAGAAAAAAAGATCGATTTGCAGAAGAAGAGGGTTTTTCAAAGAACAGACGTCACTTCTTTCTTGCAAAAGCTCCGAGGGGAGGTGAACTTCTTATCCTTAATCCACAAGGGAAAATATGAACACTGACATCTAGGAATTAACCCAAATCCCCAATGAACATTTCCTACTCGACATAATTCTCCTGCAAAGCATGCAGCTTAGGCAGTAATGAGAAAACACTGAATCCCATGTGTGTTTACGCACATGCTCGAACGGAGCTACACTCCCCTCGCTGTAGAGTTAGAGGAGACTGAGAAATTTTGTGGCCAAAGATTTGTCAAGTGGACCAGGCCATAAAAAAATCCTCTTGTGGACTACAGTCCTATCAGGACACAAGTGGTTTTAAAGCTCTATATTTAGAGAGCAGCAGGCCAAGGATATCACCTCACTATATTGAAACAAAGAGATGAAATACAATGGGGTCAGCACCCTGCGGCCTTCCTAAGCTGCTTCCCCTCAAACTAACTGAGGATTTATCATGCACTGCAGGTCAGCACCATGAGAACAAGAAGAGATGCTGGGCAGTCTCAGTGGTGGAAATATTCAAAGACATCTGGCTTCTATTGTTAATAACACCTCCAGCAGAAGAGGCAGTTGTACTTCTAGTGCAGGAGTTGGATGTGTTTTTTCAGAGGAGCTTATTATTTTTCCTTTCAATGTATAGAATACAAAGTAGTATAGAGTAATTCTACCTGGTGTTATCATAAAAGTAGTATGGCAAGTTGAAACTTGAAATAATTATAATACACGCAATCGGAAAAGGAATGCTGATAACACTTCTGGTACTTGCGATTCATGAGCGTGATATTCATATCTTTAACAAAAGTTATGAAGTCACATGAAAATAAAGTTTTCACAGCATAGCATGGAGTGCCATGAAAAGCACCTTTAACAGCAATAACTTGAAATAATTGTTTTCTTTATGACTTTAAAAGACTCTCACATCGCTGTGAAGGAACTTCAATCTACTGTTCTTTACAAGGTTCTTCAGTGTATTGAGGTTTGGGGGCGTTCTCCTGAGGTACAGCCACAGCATTCAGTCAGGATGAGGTCTGAACTTTGACTGGGTCTATGAACTTTCATTCTTTTCTTTTTTTAGCCATTCTGTTGTAGATTTGTTTCTGTGCATGGGATTGTTGACATGTTGCATGAACTCATTTGAGCCAAACTTTAGCTATCGGACAGATGTCGTCACGTTTGACTCTAGAACACTTTGGCACACAGAGGAGTTCTTGCTTGACTCGGTGACCACAAAGGTCTCAGATGATCACCCCCCCCCCACCGCAGTGTTGACAGTTGGTATGAGGTGTTTGTGCTGATATGCTGTGTTTGGTTTTCAGCAAATGTAGCGCTTTGTGACTTATTTAGCTACAATTTTGCAGATTGAGGCATGCTCCGGTGGTCTTTTTGGAGAGAAGAGGCTCTTTCATGGAAATCCTTCCAAAAGAAAGACTGCTTGTTCAGTCTTTTGCTAATTGCACTGTGCTTAATGTTAATATTTAACATGGTAACCGAGGCCTGTAGAGTTTGTGATGTATCACTTGGGTGTTTTGCAGTTTCTTTGCACATTTGCTGTGACATCTACTACTGGGAGAAATTGCGGCATTATAGGAGCACACACAAACTCTTATTGAAGTGCTCACATTTGTTGGTGATGAGCACAGCACTAACATGTGACCACAATGGGAAACATGTTAGCATACAGTTACGTATTAAGTGGATAGAGAGTAATATTAGAATGCATGTGGTGCATTAAATATAAATACTTTAATGCACCACCAATTCATCAGAGCTAAATGCTGAGGGAAATACAAAATGTAGTACTTTATGGGCTGACTGATGACCCATATTCACCAGCTGGTCACAAACACTGTATGGCTGTTATTGAGTCCAGACATTATACTGTATACTGGGTTTTCAGATTTTATATGCTAAAAACAGCTTCCTGTGTGAATCAAAATAATAAAGTTGCAGACCAGAAAACTGAAAACGTCTGAGCTAAAAGATGCTAAAGACTTGCTAAAAGAAACTGGGACATCATTTTTATTGTTGTGTGCAAATCATTTCAGGAAGCATGCAGTCATTTGAGACAAGGCCAGATTACTTTATTGTCATGATAGGAGAAAATCACCTTGGATTAAGCCACACTTTAATAAACAGACCTCAGAATAAATTAACAGATAAATGATTTTTAAAATGCATTTACAGCGAAACCTCTCTGCTTATCTGTCTGTCCCACATGAGCTGTTCATTTATCAGCTTAACTGGCAAATTAATATTTATTATTGCACAACAGGAGCCTGCATCTCCTTCCAGAGTTCATTAGCACATAATCAGAGGTCCACACATGTGAAGAAGCAACTAAAAGCGCTGTTCCCTTTTTATATGTGCTATATAAATAAAAGTAACAAGACACGTAATCATAAAAAGCAGGATTGTTTCACTTGACTTGACAAATTATTACTGTAGTACCTTAAAAAACCTTAAAATGCCTTTAAAAAATCAGAAATCACTGGTTGAGTTAAAGATACTTATTCCATTTGCTAATAAATACAAGTTAAGCATGTTGAGAGTTGCAGATGATCTAATCACAACACCGTTTGTTTGCTCCAACTTTATCAAATGACCCCCAACCCTCCCCCACTCCTTTGACTGTCAAAAAGAAACCTGCTGCGTGTTCTCCTCCAGGCTTCCTGATGTCTCTGGATGACTTCTACCTCCTTGGGAGCGGCCTGCTGATGACTCAGACCTCCATCGGCGTCTTCAATGCCTCTCTGTTCTCTCAGCTCAGCCCTCACAGCCTGCTGGCCTGGCAGAGGGTCCGACTGGCTAACGGTCTTGCGCACACCGGAGAGGAGTGGGCGCAGGTTTTCTCCAGATACAACTCAGGTGAGATTTCAGTGATGTCAATTAAGGCAAGCGGTGGTTGAGTTTTGAGGCTTTATTCAAAACCAAAGTAAGCCACAAATATGGAAAAACAGCCGTCAAATCACTTTTTAAAAATAACATAATTAAAAATATGGAGCCACTAATTCACATGCATGCTGTTATTGCCCTGCCTTCTGGCTTTTAGACGTAATGCTGGCAATGCAAAAATTCACAGGACACATGTCCATAGAGATTTAGCAGTCTCTCAAACACATCGTTCTTCTCAATTACACAGTGCTTGTGTGTGTTAATTGGGAAGGCTGCTTTGATCTTTCACGTCACGTTGCTATGGAGGGCAGAGGAGAGAACAGGACAGGGTGTTCTTGAGACTGACAGCTCTTTAACAAACAGCAGAATTGGCGCTCAGATTCACCATCCTGCCAAGCTATTGCAGTGACCTGCAGAGCGTGATGTCATTTCATTCAAATCGGGTTATGTTTTAGGTTTTTATGGCATGTGCAAATATGTATCTAATAAGCCAAAAGTTTATGTGCTTCCCTCTCTAGATCCAAATCCCTCAGGTGCATGCGAGACTGTACATGTAAGCTTTTATTTTACAGTAGGATCGCTAACATGCAGCAACATGAGCTAGACCGACTACATTACTTCAGTATTGGTCTTTTAGTGAGTAAAGGTAAATAAAGTTGGACCACATCTCACAAAATCCCTCCAATATTTGTTGACACACAAAATCCAAGTGTCCATGGGACAGGGAGGAGTGGATCTGTATTTCCTTTGTATTTCAGGCACATATAACAGCCAGTACATGGTGGTGGACCTGAGCAGGATTTCTCTGAGTAAAAGCATCAGGGATGGAGCTCTGACTGTTGTAGAGCAGATTCCCGGCAAAGTCATGCACTCCGATCAGACTCGGGCGTTACGCAGAGGTAAGAAACCACCTGTATCTGTGTGATTACTGCTGTTGTTGATTTCTGAGTGACCTCCCCCTCCAGTGTGCTCCATTTAACAGGTTATTGGCCGTCATACAATATACCATTTCATGCTGAAATCTACAACCTGAGTGGGTACAGTGTGATGTGGAAAAGATACGGGGAAGACTTCTCCTATGATCTCTGTCCCCGAGCTAAAATCCTCCGCAGGGATCAGGCCAAGGTGTCCGACCTCAGCTCCCTCAAACGCATGATGAGATACAACAGTAGGTGAAACAACGGGGTTATTGTTCCTCGCGCTGTATGTCCGCTCTGGAGCTCAAAGCACTTCAGAGAAAACACAAATAGCCCAGGATATTTTTGTTCCCGTCAAAGTGAAAGCAGCATGACTAAACGTCAGACTGCTTCTGTTTCAGACTACAAGAAAGATCCCTACTCAAAGGGCCATCCCTGCAAAACCATCTGCTGCCGCAACGACCTCAGACCAAGGAGGCCACGGCCAGGGGGCTGCTACGACACTAAGGTCAGAGGACACCAGCACATTAGGCCAGAATCAGCTCTGTCACAGCGTGAGGATAAAAACAAAATACAGCATGTGTTTTGGTTGTGTTTTTGTCTGCCGATATAACCTTTGGTTAATGAGTCACCACTGTCACATGCCCTTTAAATTCCCTGTTTTTTTAAAGCTGCAGTTTTTCTCTTTACTCCTTTTGTTATTTGTTTAACTATTTCAGTTACACTCTCAACATTTAATTACACTTTACTGTTTCCAGTATATGTTGTGTTTGTTTAGAAAGACTCTGTAGATTTGCAACTTACTGTAAGAGCCAGGGCTTCAGGCAAAGTGGTGCTTTAAGCTAAATGTTAATGTCAGTGAGCTAATTAGCCTTCAAGTTAGACTGTATACATAAGATGGAAGTAGCCTTGAGTCTGGAAAAACCTCACATACTTTTTAATGACCAGCAGGAGTTAATGGTTTATATGTTATGAATATGTTTATGGTCTCAGTTGCTAGGTGTGTGTTGTTTTTAATAGAGCAAGATGTTGATTCTCTACATTAGAGTAAAACAGGGAGTATATCAGGGTGTGTTTCAGGGCGTGTCTAACCTGTGATTGACAAGTTGCTACCACAGAATTGAGCGTTGCCCTCAAATTCTCAGTTTGATCTGCCCATCAGCTGTTCTGTATTTGTTTGTAATAAAAAACTGCAGAGTGAGCTCATCCAGTAAGAACCTTTTTTTTTTTAAAAACCAATCGTTTTTTACTTGCTAAAGCTAGCATTCATTTTTATATCACAGTGAATTACAAACCTTGCACCTTGTTAATCAGTCTAGGACAACCGAAATGCACAAATCAGTGAGTATATCTTTTTATTAGACTACTGTCTGTGATCCACAGTGCTAATATGGCGACAATAAAACGATATGTAAATCTAGTATCCAAATATAGATGCCCCAAACAAGATATGCCACCAGGTGATATTAGTCATATCACCTGGTGGTATTAGAATAAAGGCCAGGTTATCACCTCTAGCATTTGTGAATGTGTGTGCAAACACTGTTGCTAATCTGTCTGTTAGATATTTCCTAGATTAAGTGAAAAAATATATTTGCTGCTGGCAAAATATGAAAACACTCGCCAAAGTTAATAAGATTCATTCACATTAATTATGTGTAGATTTCTGTTCAGTTCAGTTTAAGTTAAATTGTGCAGTGGTTGAAGCCAGTATTTCAAATGAAGCAACAAGATTTGATTAGAAGCATTAAATTACCTTTCTTTCACATGTTCCTGTTCCCTCCTCATTTCTGTGTCATAGGTGACGGACTACCAGATGGCGCTCCAGCTGGTCGCCGAGGCAATAAATGGCCCCACAACCCAGGGGGGTCTGCGCCCATTTTCATGGCTGTCCTTTAACTTCACGATTCATCAGGGACTCCCCCACACGTACAACTTTCCCTTTATCACCATGAGGCCCATGCTGGACAAGCCATAAGAGCACAGAGCTGGAAGATGCCATGCGTCCATGTGCAGCTGTGTTCAAATTCACAAATCCTGCGTCACAACACTGAAAATCTTGTTGGTGCAGCTAAACAGAGAGTAAAAAACTTGATTATTTTGCCAACATTGGTGTTTTTTTTATTAATAATTTAATAATCCATTTTAAAAACAAGCAACAACTAAAAATGATCAAAATGATGTATACTGAACTAGATGCCACTAGATGCAGTGAGGTGTTTGTGATGTAGTGTTGTGTTGGTCTTATTTCACAGCATCTATCTATTAGTGACAGAGTACTCTGAACTGGCATAAGGATTGTGGGCTTGTTTGCGCTATTTTAACACTCTGTGTAAAGTTTCCACAAACGTTTGGATTTAAACCATCAGGAAAATCCTGTTCATTTTATATTTATTATAATTACACTATTTTTGTTTTTGAGTTCAATTCTATGCAGTATCTACTCAGGTTTGCACATTGTTGAAGAAAATATTAGCTATACTAAATTTAATTATAACCTGTGGTGCATTTTGTCTATATAAACAGAAATAAAATTCGCAAAAACTGTTTTTGTGCAAAATATGAAAGGAAAATATGTTATTTTCAAAATAAAATATTCACAAAAGGTTCACGTTTCTGATCTGGTTGACAAAAAAGAGAAAAATACTCAGTTATGATAATTACATTTGACTGCCATGTATAGTATCTATGGGAAAATTAATAAACTCAAGTAACAATTTTAAGCAACATTTGACTGCATAACAAATAGGATTTCTCAACTACTCTTACCTACTTGTCAGTTCTTAATGTGTTTTTACCACTAGACTGAAAGTCTCTAAGGGAAGGTTAAATTCATTACTAAATTAGTGTAAGATGACAAAAGCGAAGTATAAACCTAGACAGCCTAGACAGTTTTTTGTTGTTGTTGTTTTTTGCCTTGAGAAAATTTAACATTTTTAAAACTTGATTAGAAAAGATTATTTTCTTCTGTAGCGGCCATTACAGCTTTTACTTTGAAAGTGTCTCTGGGACATAGTGTGGTTAACTTCCTGTAACTTAACCAGCTTGCTTTGAGTGGGCACTCTGGGGGCGGAGCATGTTCGGTTGGATAGCTGAGAGAAAAAGCCGAGGCGACAGTCCGGGGTCCACCGCGCTCGTATCTGGTCTGTATCCAACTGCTTTTTTTCCTAAATGGCAACGACGGCAGAGGACCAGCGGGAACCGGCGGACGCCGCTGCACTGTCGACACACCACGGCTGCCACCACCACAACAACAGCAACAACAATAACAACAACAACAATAACAACAAAGACAGCGAGGCGGGAGAGAGCGCGACCTCTGCCACCGCCAGCTCGACAGAATCCGGCGGGACGGCGTCGCAGAGCATCGGTAACGGCTCGGTTATCAACCCTAACGGGGGGAACAACGGGAAGTGGGTTCGGCTCAACGTTGGCGGCACGGTGTTCCTCACGACGCGGCAGACGCTCCTCAAGGAGCAAACTTCGTTCCTGTACCGGCTGTGCCAGCAGCAGGACCTGCATTCGGACACGGTAAGCCCCGCGAGGACGCTTTAACCCCCGCTGAAGGGTGCTTCGCTCCGGGCGAAACATAACTTTGTCACAGCAGCGGGTGAGCTGGAACTGCACCTCCTCCACTTAATGTCTTTGTGATGGTTTCAACGTCCTGTGAGCATTTAAGTTTGATAGTTACTTTGTCTCAGACGCTATTATTCTGGGTACTGGCAAGTGACATTGTGCCATATATCAGATTTCTATGAAAACAAATGTGGTGACAGTACATTACAATAGACGTTCCACACCATTCGTGTTGTGGCACGCAATTGTATTTGTTAAGAACAGAGACACTCGTGCGGTCTTTGATCTCTTGATAACACTCCTGCTATCTGCAGCGGCTTGAAGTTAACAACAGCATAGATCGTTGAGGCATCTGTTAACACACGATTGGTTCGATTTATCCTAACAGGCTTACTGCTTTGGTCTAAAATGGCGATTATTTTCTATCAAATGCGTGTGCATCTGTTTCCATAAAGTACGGAATTGTATCCCATGATATCACTCCAACATGAGTACTGATTTCCCTAAAACTTGCATCTCTGTCCTCTCCCGGAAATGCACTCCTGCAGCTCCAAATAGGCATGGAGCAGCCCACTAACCAGGAGATATACGTGCAGTCTGAAGTACTTCCACTCTCCTGCTTTTCTTCATGTGAATGTTGCTTGGGTCAGATGGATGAACACGTGCCTCCTCTTCTGCAGGAAGCCACACAGTTGGTAGCTGTACAGCTGGCATCTTATGGGGAGGGCAAAAGAGAGGGAGAGTCTGGCTGTCACATGTAGAAAGGACTTGAAAGACTCATGAATGATGCAGATTTCTATTATGCTGCATGGACTTTGATATGCATGAGTATGACAAAGGGTGGGGGTGGGGTCCTCCTCGTGAACCACAGCCCACTGTAAACTGATACAATGCTGCAGGCAGGTGAATACCTCCATGTTGCCAAAATTTCAGCTTTTCTGGAGAAAATAGGAGGGGGTGAGGAGTTGTCTGATCAGTGGTGTGTAATTTTATACTACAGTGCATTAGGTAGCACAGCAGAGAGCTGGCAGGAAATGAAGCAGGTGGTAACGATTAATAAAAGACCTTGACTGAACACAAACCTGTGATGATACAATTACATGGTGAATGTATTAAACTCATGGGCCAGCAGAGCACTTCAGAGATATTAATTAGTTATTCAAATTAGCAATTTAAAAGTAGGGTTGCAAATATTCAGTTAATGTTGTTTAATTGTGTAGGTCAATCTGTAAATCAATAATTTGTTGTAGCACTCCTTGAATTTTTATTTATTTATTTTGTGAACCAATACATACAATTTCAGACAAATTACAACAATCCTGGGGCTAAAAATATATATTTTTTAATATATTCTTAGATTAGTCATTAAGGGTCATTGCTGACTTCATGCTTAGTTTTGATTCATCAAAAAAAAAAAACCTCCTTGCGGCTCTTTTGGGTGATAGCAGATTGCTACAATTGCTGATAGTTTTTATGGAAGTTGCTGATTTGTCTGCAGACCCTCGCTAATTAACCACTGAGTAGCTGCTGTGAGCAACCATTCATCAACCAGCTGGGGAATTTTCCCTCAGTAACCTAGTATACCAGACCGTAACCGGGGATCGCCAACTGGTATCTAAGCCTATGTGACTGGGCCCTAACCTGTTTTAACCCCCATTGCAGCTGTGGGGCACCTGCAAGCCATTATGCAATCTGCCTTCTGCCCAGCTTCTCCTTTGATGCCGTATCAGACTAAATGTGTATTTAGCAGGTTTTACCAGCTCTGTTCTGTGCTGAGGTCTTGCTGGTCTTCTTGCCTCCAGCTTTCCATGTATGCACATGGCGGAAGGGCAGAGCCATGCTATCAAATACAAATTACTGCAGCTGGAAGTGGCGATCTCCTTTTGATTATAGTGGTCCCGACTGAATTGACTTTTTAGTCAAGAACAGCAGTGGACCAAAATAGAAAGAAATTCACCCTTCTAAAAGTACATGTTGAGAACATTGTGCACCTGCCAGTCAATTCCTGACCTTTAGAAAGGTTTATTTTAAGATTTTTTTTTTCCTCTTTTCTTTTTTTGTGACTGTTACAGGAAAAACAGGAAATGCAGGAGAGCAGGGGAATTTTGGGCTGGTGTTTGAATCTTTAGTGGCTGCTCATAGTGTACGACTACATGTGGTATTCACCTCAATCCCAAACTGTGACACAAATACTAAACCAGCAGGGAAAACGGCATCAAGTCATGCTTAGGATTAGAATTGAGCCTCCCTTTAAGATCAAGATGTGGCTTGATGATTTGCCACATCGCTTATGCTGTTGTTGTTATTATTATTATTATTATTATTATTATTATTATTACACGTGCAGTCACTGAAGCAGGTTACAAACTGAATATGCGACAGATCCAGTAATAACAGTTGCAGGGGATTGAGTGGGATTGTGGTGCGCAGCAGTGATGACTGTTCCCCTGCTGCACCTCTGGGCGCTATGGAAAGAATATTCCTGTGTGACCTTCAGCTGTGACCTGACAGGAGCTTTCTCTGCGCTGCCTGATGACACACATGTAATCTGTCTTTGTGTGTCTCACAAATATTCAGACGCACACCAACACCCTCCTTCCTCATTATTTTCTACCTCCCTGTATTATTTTCTCGTCCTCTCGGCGTTCTCGCTCTTGGTAGTTGAGTCACTCTGTTTTGCATTCATGCTTTTTTTTATTGTTATTTTTTATTTTTGCTCGTGCCCTGTAATTTATGCATTGTATCACAAACTCCTGAATCTCAAACCGCGGAGAAGAATACTTAAGTAAACTTCTTTTTCTTCTGATTACTACCCATTTGCTATCAGCTCAAAATCAGGAACTGAGCTGTCAGTGAGACTCTGAATCCTCAGTGAACTGGGAGTTGGGAGCAAGAGGAGCACGGAGGCGTAACGATCTGAGTCATTGTTTAATGTTTATACAGCAAAACATACTGCTCTATAGATGGACTTCACAGAGAGATGTGTTTCGGGGTATTATAAAGGCTTTGCCAGATCCGAGAAACGTATCATCTGTTGTCTGTTCTGAGTCCTTGTTTACTTAATCCATTATGTAAGTTAATACTGCAGCGATAACAAGAAATGTTTTTGTTTTATACCCAGGAACTCTTCATTTTCAAAGTCCGGAAAGAAACTGTAATTCCTGGAAGATTAAGGGCTCAACTCTAGTAGCCTAAAAATAAAAAAAGAGTTTGAGTAACCAGTAATTATTTGTGCTATTATTCCCAGAATTAAATGCAGGACAAATTAACGGACCTTGTGAATCAGTAATGCACTGATCTTAACAGCTAACGGCATGAAAGAGGGAGCAGATTTGGTGCACAGTTGGTCTGAAAATATCTGGCTCAATTTAGCCTCCTCTAAAACAAAATCTGCGTCTTTCTTTTTAAAGGAAGTGTTTAACAGTGAGTGCGCTTTGTTCCTCTCAGCTTGTCAAACTTCTTAAGACGTGAAAGTTGATATTGGAGACCAAACAAACAGACACTGCCTGCTAAAACTAGGTCACATCATCTCATCAGCTGACTGCAAATATCACACTTCTACAGTTTGGAGCAACACAGGGCATCCTTCGAGCGCTGCCTCACCATTTTTTTGTGTGTGTCAGCATACTCTGTTAACTGGCCGACATCCAGCTGAAACGAGCCACCCCTCGAGTTAGTTACCACACAGAACATTGTAAATCCAAATCCAAATTCCAAACTTCAGCCTGTGTTTCTTTTGCTCAGGAGAGGAGCTGATTTTTAGGTGCTGGACAATCCTCCCACCCCTCCCTCTCAGACGTTTGCATGTCTGCACTTAGGAGTTCCTGTCTGTCTGTCTTTTTTTTTTTTTTTTTTTTTTTAAACCTCCACATAGACGCTTACAATCTGTGTCCATACAACTGTTCTAATGAGATTATTGGCACTTAAAATGCTCTACCTCCTCACCCAACCAAACCCAGGGCTCCCCTCCTTTATCCGTGTGGATGATCTCGCACCATCCCAAGCCAATTACACCATGGATGACTGGTTGTGGGCCATAACAACACAGCCAGGTTCTGTGGTTTAGGGATTATTTGCACGTACGCATGAAATTTTTTGTTAATTAAGTTTTTAACTTTAATTGTCCACAAAACCCATCTCATCCCACATTGTCAACACAGTCTCCAAAAATGCTAGAGGCAAGGTTTTTGCTTCAGAGTTGTTTAAACTTGTAAATTTGAAAATGCACAAATTGAAGGCTGAGTAACACAGCAAGAAGTTTTTGTTTTTTTTAACCATATCCCATGGCAGAATTTCACAACTTTCTTTCCTATTCCTGTTTCCTTAAACTTACTTGTATAATTAGATTGATACATATACAGGTAAAATAAGTCAGAGCTACAGGATGGGGCAGTGTTTTACATGCTTACAAATGTGTAGTTGCTGTTTGGGAAAGTTTGCAAAAGAAAGGCACATGCAACCAAGCTTATTTCATGCCTCCCACACGAAAAGTGTCACTGGCACTTGAGAAGTCAGTAGTTTAGCTAGGCCATCTTTGATCCCACAGACCATAAATTAGGCTGATCCGTAATTAGAAATCACACTTATTTCTAGAGTTTTATCACAACTCCTGCCCCCGTTCATATCAGAATTTTATAGACAGGCTAAAAATGAATGTAATCTCTTATTTTCACCAAGACTGAGGATTACTAATAGTAATAATAATACTTAGTAATACTTAATAATTTCAACTGCACAGATATTATAGCAGCAATACAAGGAGTACAGTGTAGAAAAAGAAACTGGACTTGCTGTGAGACTCTGTATGCCAGCATATACTGAGATGCACTGATAGCCTGGCATACCCGATAAATGCATTAGGTCACAATTTGTTGGAAAAATAAACCTTTCAGTATTTTTAACACTGAGATACAGGTAGGAGTAGGGATGGGTATCGTTTAGGTTTTATCCGATACCGGTGCCAACCCGGTACTTTTGAAATGGTGCCGGTGCTTAAATGGTGCTGAACCAGTGCTTAAAGAATGGAGAACACAAACTTTGTCCAAAAACCTCTCATGTTTAGCTGTTTGTTTGTTTTTGTAAAAAGATAACAATGTTAGCCTTTTCTGTTGATACAATATACCTCCTTTGGTATGAACTGGCGCTTAAACTTTGGAAAACACAAACTTTGTCCTAAAACCTCTCATGTTTAGCTGTTTTTTGTTTTTTGTTTTTGTACCTGGGCCCGCCTACTATCCTTGGAAAGGTAAAATGATTGGCTAGAATCCAAAGTGTATGACATCTCAAGAAAAAAAAAAAGCACTGAAATCTGGTTACTACCGTTTATGTCAGAGCCGACCGGTACCCATCCCTAGTTAGGAGGTAATTGTTGTGCGCATGTTTTAAAAGGTGAATGGGGTTTTGTTTGATTATAGGAGATGGGCTACTGGACGTCCTTACCGCTACAGGGAAGTGTTATAGAGTCGCATCCTATTTCCCTGAACAAATGTTGTGTAAACCATTAACTCACCTAAATGTCATAACTGTTGATTCCCTCCCTTTGAGTCTGTTGGACTTCTCACAGTAATGAAACTGAGAAAGTGACCTCTCATAAAAAACGGCATTTTTAAAATTTTGTTATTTCTGTACTTTATTCATACTCGTTTTAGCTCAGTGTGAGAGTCCCTGCTATTGTTTCTGCTGGGATCCTCTGCTTACTGTTTCACTGTGTGTAACATGGTGAAACTAACACACACAGAGTGGAGCAGAACATGAGGTGAAGTAAAGAGAAACTCATTCTAGTTTTTCATAATGCGTTATGCAACTGTAATAAACAATTGCTATAAATGCTTAAGACGTAAGGATCGAATGTCTGAAAGCTAAACTAAAATGCCTGTTTTGCTCCGCCAATGAAAAATAGTGCACCCAGGCAATTCAGTGTAATTTACATTAGCATGGACTGATAGTCATGACTGGATTTATTTTGCTTGTTTGGTTCTTATGTACACAACGTTTTTGGTTGTAAATGAAGTGCAAAGGGAAATGTGCTAATTTGTTTTTCTCTGAGGTGCTGGTGCTTTAGTTTGGCATTCAGTCAGTAGATAGAGAGAGAGAGAGATCACCTGTATAGTAAGAGTAATAATACTAAAAATCAACCAATAGCAGATGGAGAAAGACAGCAAGACTAAAGTGATGGCTGTGACACAATTCAGAAAGCTTTCCCCTCATGTTGTTATGGCCACACTGTCAAGTCAAGTCACGTCGATGAGGCGTCAGTTTGTCCTCCACTGCAGCTCTGCTCATTTAGGATGTCGAGTGTGTCTGTATGTACCTATGTTTATGCCCGGAGCTGCAGTCTCAGCTTTTTCACGCTCTAATCACTGTTTTTCAGTACAAACGCATACTCTCCTAACATGCACTCAGTTTATACACGGTGCCTCCTGGTCTTCAACTCTGATCTCTGCTTTCTTGCTCACACACACAGATGTGTAAAGCCCATATGTCTTATTCATCCATGTCTGTGACAGTGTCCACCTATTTCTTTGAACCTTCTTTAATACAAAGAAATTTCCTTTACCTCCTATTTGGGGGTTTTTTCATAGCATTTTTTTTAAATCTTTTGTCCTCTACTGATCTTTTGTTGTCCTCCTACCCCCGTTTTCATCTAATCCATCCTCACCTAGCTATCCTTCCATCCTACAGAGTGCTCTGAGGAGTACACTGGTGTTTACACTCCTCACACTCCGTTTTCAGCAAATGCTACTATAACAGAGCTAGAGCTTAACCAGCAGTGCTGCTGTTTCTGAGGGTTTTTTGTTTGTAGTAGTAGCAGGAACAATACTGCTGACCATAAAACTTACTCTTATAGTGGGCTGTGTTGTGCATGTGCATGCACAACACGCAAATAAAAGTGCTAACATCCATCTGCACAAGATGTTGCTACAGGCCAAGATTGTTACTGCTTGAGCAGGCAGTCAGAAAAAGAATCAGTCATGTGACTGGAGCATGTTCTCATTATCTAGCTGGATATCTTCCTGCTCATTGACTTACTGCATTAACTGTCCTCTCAGTCTATATATGGAGACTCAGAATAGCTCTGTATATAGCACCAGCCAAATGCTGGTATTTGGTTAAATCTGTAGAAAAGCTAACTCTGATGCACTCTCTCTTATCAAGAGATAATGGTTTATGCTTATTGGGCTGAGGAATTCGGCATTTGAAAATCATATAATTTCCAACAAGTCCCGCCCCTTTCCCCCCTAACTTATATGCCTTTGCCTGTATCTCCTGTTGGCATGTTTTTGAACTCCTCCAGCAATGGCTCTTTTATGAACTCTACTCTAAAGGGCGATGTGCTTCAAGCATTCATTATGGAGAAGAGCACAGGCAGGATGAGCGTATATGTGTAAGGATAGGAGTCATGACATAACAACCAGGCAAGCTTGTCACATGTAGCCTGGAGGTGCAAGTGAAGTAGGCTGTTGACACACATGATCACACAGTTTACGCTGACTTCCAGTAACCAGTAGGTTTTTTTGTTTTGTTTTGTTCTCATGTAAAAACAGCTGTTGTTACGAGAGTAAATCTGAGTTCAGTTTTCAATCTCAGGCTAAACACACAGAGTGGAGCGCACAGTGGAACAGACACGCACACACGAAGTGAAACCAAGAGAAGAGGTGAATAAAGAAAGTAGCACAAGCGTGAACGGTAGTAAAACACAAGCAACAAACAGAAGAATGACTGCAGACAGTTCTCGAGCGACATGTCACCATCTACATTGCTTCTGATAGAATCACATGCACAAATGCAAAATAAAAACTCCACACTTCATAACATGAGGAAATGTGTTATGAAGGCTGTAAAAATGCAGTAATGGTATAATGGACTGTCCTCTGTCTGTCTCTGACTCTTTTCTGTAACAGGATGAGACTGGAGCTTATGTAATTGATAGGGATCCTACCTACTTTGGCCCCATCCTCAACTACTTGCGGCATGGCAAACTGGTCTACAACAAGGAGCTCGCTGAAGAAGGTCTGCATGATTGTCTTATTTGCTTGCCAGTAGAAATAAGAATAATACTAGCATGTTTGTTGCAGTATGATGCAATTTTCCCCTGATGCCTTTCTTTTGCTTTTTGAATTTGTGCACTTTATATGAAGATTTGGTATGTCTGAAGAATGTATAAGTCTTCTACTCAGGTGGCTAAAATCAGCTAATGAATAATTAAGAAACGGTTGACAGTAATAGTTAACAGATGGCCAGGACTAATAATCAATAGTAGACTGATGTGGTTAAATATATGTTCTATAAAGGACAAAAGTAGAATTAAAAATTGTTAGCTTAAAGGAGTATACAGTGGTTGAAATATGAATGATGTTTAGCTGAATATTAAACAATAATATTTAAAGAATATTCTGTTTACTTGGACTGGGTGCAGCTGAGGTCATCTGGCGTGGAAATGTTGCACTACAGTGTCACACAGCAGCTGAGTTGAGTGTTTCTTCTGTGACCAGGTGTCCTGGAGGAGGCCGAATTTTACAACATCACCCCGCTCATCAAACTGATTAAAGAGAGGATCGTAGAGAGAGACTCCAAAGCCACACAGGTAAACGCACAACCTGTCAACATCACTGAGCTTCCAACTATAAAACGCAGTATATCACATTTATGTTGATTGTATTATTACTCTTGAAACATATAATATTTAGCTGTTCTGACATGTCCTGTGCTGAATATTGCAGTATTGTTTAGAGTCATAGGATATAGACGTTTGAGCGTTTCAGTGCTTCAGCCTTTATTAATGATTTTGTTCCCCCAGGTGCTTCTACAAAGAGGCCACTGCTGTACATCAGCCTTCTCTCTTCTTTCTTTGCTTTTCTCGGGATGGTTGGACTCATCCTTATATAATCCTTCTGCCCTCTCAAACATACTCCCACTCTCCCCTTATCCTACTGTCCTTTACTGGACTCACTGCTCGTGTTTGCCTAACGTGGTTAAATATTGTGCAGAAATATGAAAATAGTGGTGCTGGCTTTTAAACTGCCCAAATAGGATTTGGTAATCCAGAGCGTTGAATGTTATGCAATATGAAATGACTGCACCTTATTGGAAAATTCATAGAATTCAATCTAGCAGTGTCAGTATTTACTTCCCTTTTTGTATCTCTGGAAATGGTTGCACCTTCCTTTTCATTCATTTCCTGCATCGTCATCTCTTTCCTTTTATACCAGCAGGTGCCCCCCAAGCATGTCTACCGAGTTTTGCAGTGCCAGGAGGAGGAGCTGACCCAGATGGTCTCCACGATGTCGGACGGCTGGAAGTTTGAGCAGGTCAGCGTGCGCGCCTGCAGAAAGCCCCGCACCGGACTGCTCTGGACTGTGGGTTGGACTCACGCTGCTGCTGACCCTTTAACCGTGACCCTTGGTCTAACCCCTCGGTCCTGACCCGAGCCTTGTTGTTTGCATTCCCAATCTGAACTGTCCATTAAATCTTAGATTATGCCCTTAGTCTAGTTCTTGATTTGCTGGCCTAATGTTACAGTGACACTAGAGAAAACGGTGGTTGGAGACAACAGCACATGCAAAATAATTACATCCATGTGCCATGAACTGGCAATCTTGTGGAGTTTGAAATGGTTGCTTGGAAGCTGGGGACCAGGTCTCCAAATACTTCCTTCGAAGTCAACCTTCTATCAGTCTGCTGGGAATTTGTGATTGAATAGGGTGAAGTTGGCAATTATGTATCATCCGTTTGTGATAATATGGCAAATAACTGTGACAAATCAGTGGAAATCACAAATTTGTGTCCAACTCCTGCAAAGCTATTGCTGTGCATACAGAAATCCACAATAAATAGAAATTCATAGTAACTACTTGCATTTAGAGTCTAACCAGAACCACACAGATTAGAAAAGAAATTCAGAAGTTCCTCCATAAATGGAAGCGTAGTTGCTCCAGGACGAGAGTTTAACTGCAGGATGACAGGCACTCAGCAACATCGCATTAATGTAGGAATAACCTAATTACATCAAGTTTAGTTAAGTCCCCGTCTGGCAAATAGACTCATCAGAACTAAGTTGCACTCATCAGTTCAGACCGACAGACTGATTGCAATGTTTTGGCAATCTGTCTGCCTTTTATATATTACACAGCAGTTATTTGCAGACATCTGAGCACGATTGCAGTCGGTCCGTGTCGGACCACGACTATTTAAAGACACCTATGGGGACCAGACTACACTTAGTCCCCACACCTACTAACATTTGGTTGCTGAATTTGATGCAGTCACTAGGCAACCTTATTTGTCGCCTATTTGAAAGGAGATTGCCATTTAATTTGTACTCTAGCGTGACTGAGCCATTAAACAGCCCCTTTAATCTAGTGAGTCCATGTGAGTTAGTCCCAGAACCTGTATTCTTAAAGAAATCGTAAACTTTTATAGTTTTAAAATTATGATACTGATTTTGGAGAACCAGTTCTGTCAAATAAACACGCCTTCTTGTCTGCTGTAATGTCAGTCTGTTATTGGCCACATCTCCAGAGACGACCTGTTAATATGTTTAATAATTCTAGACTTCATGGCGTTAAACTGGCCAGCCTTTACAACGCTGTAGGCTAAAAATCGCACACAGACCCTGTGTCCCTCCCCCACTCCTCTGCTTTAGCACTTGGCTCCCCTGCATGCTGCACAGCTATGATTTTTCATATATTTTTCAGCAGAGCTGACCCGCAGTTGTTTTGCTGTTTCCACAAGTACACAGCGCTTGAATCTACTGCTGCGTCCTCCCCGTCCCCCAGCCATGCATGAGCAAAAGCAACCTTCCTTAGCTGTAGTATGGGATCTCCACTTTCTGTCTCCTGTGCTGGAAGTCCCCATGATACTCACTGTGTGTCTTTGTCTCTGTCCCTCTCTGCTCTGTATTTCTCTCTGCATCTGCGTCTCTTTCTTTCTAGATGGTAAACATCGGCTCGTCGTACAGCTATGGAACAGAGGATCAGGCTGAATTCCTGTGCGTCGTATCAAAGGAGCTCCACACGGCCGGATCTGGGCTGGGAACAGAGCAGAGTCACAAAACCAAGGTGAGTCTCGATATTTTGCATGAACGAAACAAGTATATTTCAAAATACACTATGGGGAGAAGCTGCTAAGCTGTGTGTTGGCTGTGTTCGTATGTGTGTATTTCTGCTTTGTTGCGGGATGTGTGAAAGAGTAGAGGTCTCTCGACTCATTAAAGGTGATATGAGTGTGCTTTGATCCTGCGCCTCTCCACTCAAAGCTCCAAATGTCACTCCCCTCAAAATGTCATTCACAAACACATTCACTCCATCATTCACACAGCTCTGCCTTTCATTCCTGCAGTTCTCAATCATTACTGTATTGGTTCTTCCTCCTTCATGTGGATATATTAATATATATCTGTGTCTGTTTTTTACCTCTCAGCCTCTCACTGTCCACTCACTGACACTCATCCATGTGCTCATTTTTGTCGTTTTTCTGTCGCGTTTTTTTTCTTTTCCCTTTTTGTATTTTCTCCTCCTTCCTTCATGCTGAATGAAGCCCACAGAGATGCAGGAGGAGGAAGCGGCGAAGGAGGAGGAGGAGGAGGAGGAAGAGGGGGGGAGAGATACCACACCAAATGAGTGGCTTAGAGAATGAGGGAGTCATGTTTCTTTGTTCCAAAGAGATGCCTGACTGGGTGAGGAACTGTGCAAAAGATGTGCTAGTGGGTAGATGTAGTGGATTTTAGTGTGTGTGTGTCTATATGTCTGTGATGTCTATGAGAAATATAGACGAGGTTTCATGGCACAGCATTGAGTATGGCCTTAAAGTTGCCTTTCTGTTTCAGTCTGAAGCTCTTTCTTCATTGAGTCAGTCCCATGTTAAAATGACCAAATGTAGTTGTGCATTTGGTCAAAGTGAATGTTGCATTTAGATCACTGGTTGAAAACTGTAAGGTTGCAATGATTGTAACACATTAAAAAAACATGGGCAAAATATAACACATGCATAATCACTAATCATGATTTGGACCATAAACAACAAAAATAAACTCTTACTTTGACTAGGATGGAGGCCTTGTGCTCATAACCAACATGAGCACAGGACCAGTTAACTTGTATTATATTTTTAGGATAATTATAAGTTATGTACACCATTGTACAATTGCTATTGGTCCTATATTTACAAATATGCTTGTTATACCAGCATGCAAAATGTGCTCTTAAAGTAACATGCCAGTAGTGTCCCTGCAGCTAACGACAAGAACGAAGCGATTTCCTCTTTATCTGCCAGTTTACCCCTTAACTGTAAAAAGGCTGATTTTTCGAATTAATACTAGGGCTGTGCGATATGACCAAAATCTCATATCCCGATATAAAACATCTATCGTCCGATAACGATATAAATCACAAAAATTTAACATTTTCTGTAAATTCTGTGAATCTCGGGTAACTGAAGTGTTTCCAGCTGGGCGTCGTGGATCTGGAGTCGAGTGTTTTACCGATGCATGAAACAATACATTTTTAGACAGGTTGTAACGGCTGCCGTTTTCTTTGCAGCGTGCTGCAGGGAAAAGCCTGTTCTAACGTTTGAGTCTAAGGTTTATTTTTTAGCACTTGGCGGCTCTTTTTTGCTTCTCATCGGTAAATACTTTGCATACTATTTCACGTGATTCAGTTTATTTTGAAAAGTCTCAACAGGATCTTGAGCTTTATTGTGAAACGTTTATGTGGAAAATAAACAAGCGGACACGTGATGGTTTTACCATCGTTGTTGCTAACGACAACGCATAAAAACAGGCGCTTGTCTGTCCATAGTGTGGTTATATAAAATATAAGAGAAAGAGAGAACTTTAAGAAATTAATATAGCCACTACAGTGACCATCAAAACAATGAAAAAATATTGCCGTTAACAGTTTGTTTTGCGACACCACAAAACAAACGATAGTGTAAAATGAAACGATAGACGTTTTTATATCGTCATCCGATATATATCGTTATATCGAACAGCCCTAATTAATACTAGTAAATATGTCAGATGAGTTCGAATCTCAGTGAAGTCGGGGTCAGAGGTCAAGTTTTTTGAAAATCTTGTGAACACAATAACTCGCGAAGGTAGTCCCCTAGGATTTGGTGTAGAACTGTGTCAGTATTTTTTAATTCACGCACTGATGTTTTGTGTATAACATTTAAAATAACCATTATTATTATTATTAGTTTATGTGTTAGCACTCAATCACCAATCACAGTGGTTAGCTGGTTAGCTGACACAAATATGACCAGTTCTTGTTCAGAGAAAAAAAACAGCTGTGATCAAGATACCAAGACCATCTTTTATATATAGTTATTTGTCACTGTGATTAAATGGAAAACAGATTTCGATAAAATGCATGTGTGTGAGAGAATGTGATGAATTTTGCTAATTGGCGCTTGGTTGGAAATGTCACTTTCTCCACACAGCCTCACATGTATCGATTGAGAGCTGCGTCTCTATGGGCTCTCATTGTCAATGCTGTGACATGGAATATCTCTGACCTTTCAGTGCAGCAATAGTCTTCAGATGTCCTTCCCAGTCTGTGCACATACATATACAGTGTCGGTGTAAAGTCACACACATGTGTAATTAACATTTGCACAATGCACAACTTAAAATTCAGTAAATCTCAAAGCAGAAAACACTTGTATGTAGTAAGTAGCGAAGATGGCTGTGTTTGTTTTGTTGTTGTTTCCAGTCATTATGCGTGATAGTTAAGTCACTTATTCTCAGTTGCTCAACATATTCATCATCATTGCCATCATTGCAGCCAAAACCATAGCTTAGATTGTTTGCAGTGACTGTAGATTTTATGTCTGCACTTTTCCAATCTCTAATGTCTGTTTTTGTTTTTGTTTTGTCGTTTTGTCTTTCATTTTGCAGCTTTTTCAAATCCACGGGTCCCGGATGTAGAAATCACGAGAATTTATTTTTCCTATGCTTGTCATGTTCTGTACATGGCATTTGTGTGTTTTTGTCCGTGGACAGTCATCGCAATACGTAGCATTGTTGCCACTTCATTGACAAAATGCTGGTTAGTATTAGCAAACGTCCAAAAATGTCTAATATCACTGTAAACGCAATGGAGCAATACCATCTTAAAAAAAAGAAAAAAGTGAAATCACCTTAATTTACAGACATGCTCATGTGTTGTCTGTGCAAATGTTATATTGCCAAGGGCAGTAGTGCAGCTTAGTAAATCATGACCAAAGAGCCATATTAGATCTGGCTGAACCAAGGTGCTGATTCTTAATATGACAGGAGAGAATTGGCGTCGTCTTGGTTAACCTGTGAGGAGCTGTCCCATCTGTGCTGCACAGGATTTGCATCATTATATTTCCTAATGAAGCAGCTATCCCAGTGATTTATGCAATTGTTGCCCAGTCTTTGACCACCGACTCTGCTGAAGTCCTGACAGTATTTCATAGTTGGGTACGAGGTTTTCTCATGACAAAAAAATCACATCGGTTGTGAAGAAAACCTGCCAGCAGCTGCTGGACCCCACAGAGCAAAAGTGTGTTAAATCACCCATATCAGCCTTATTTAGAGATGACTTCAAGCGTACTCAAGTAATTAAATCTTCACGAGCTCAACTCAAAGTCCACTAATTTGTTGCTCTCAGTCATTCAGGAGGGTGTGTGTTTGTGTGTTAGCATAGCCACTTCTTGGTTTGGACTGTGTAACTGAAGTAGGTCAAAAATGTGCTTGTGGGGACAATTTTACACTTTCTGGACATTACAAAGGTGCACACGCTGCACTGGTGAAAACACAAACTGCTCTACATTGTCGCCCACAGACACACACACACACACATGCGCGCGTATACACATATATCCCTTGTTTGTGCTGATGCATACCTGCATCACCTTGGACAACAGCAGTGTTGCTTCGGTCTGTTGCCATGGCTGGGATCCAGTTCCTGCTTTGGCCTCAACAGACTTAGAGACGTTGGTGTAGTCAGGAAAGGCTTAAAAAGCAGGCATGGAGGAGGAAGGGGGCAAGGATGAGTCTGGTGTACCACAGCTTTGTAATATTAGTGATCATATCCTGTTTTTGTTCCAATAAAAGCCCCACAGCAGGCAGATCTGCTGCAGTGCAGGTGTATGACTGAAAATAAAATGTCAAAGAAAGCCACGTGACTTTTAACAACCTCTGCTGTGAACATGCAAGAACCACACCACAGATCACATTTGAACTCATGCACGAGACTGTGGCCAATTTCCTTATAGCTCTTGGCATTACTCTGCAAATACACCACTCACATTTGGTGTTTATTAAACTTCAGGAGGTGCACTTAGTGAATGTTAGGGTGAAACCAAAAGGGTTATACATTAGTTATAAAACAGCAGATTTTTAAAGCATGTAGATAAGAATTTAGAGTAGGTCTGCTATAGTCCAATATCACGCTGTAGCTTATAAGAAAACACTTTCTTGAACAGATGCTAACATTAAAATGCAACTCAGTACTTCTTGGATGAATAAATAAGTACATTTGTGGAGTAAGTGATGTAAGTTATTGGTCTGTTTTCAGCCTCAAATTAAGATTTGGTGCGCTTCTCAGATTTAACGCAAGCCCAGAAGGATTATTTCTGCCTCTGAGACTACAGCAGTCGTGTTAAGCATCGTCTGCCTGCAGCTTTAGTCTCACCTCCTGCTGTTTAGCTCCTGCAGCACACCTACTGACCAGCAACACACAGCCAACAAGTGTGCAGGGGTCACAAATTTGAGACAATCGAGAAATAAGATCGTGGTCGGCAACCTTTTTTTTTTTTTTTTTTTTTTTTTTTTCCCCCTCTATCTCCTAACATTTTGATAATAAAATCAATTTAACATAAAAAAAATAAATGGGATGTAAATACAATATTCCATGTTTGTTTTCCACTTATAGCACTGATCAGAAAACATATCCTCAACCTGTGGGATCCTCCCGATCCCTAATTAGGAGGATTAGCAGAACACGGTAAATGTTAAATGTGTAGTTAGCCTGCCGTTACTGCGTACGATACTCATAACAGTGATGTTGACAGAACAGAGAAGACCAAACGATTTCATTTCTTCTGCTTTTTTTTCTCTTCTCTTTGTGGCTTTTAACTCGGATCATTCAGTGCCTTGAGTTCAAGCAGCAAAACAGACATGTCAGCATGATCGTAGCTGTTATTCCATGCGTTTTTAAGTGGCTGCTTTTAATATTTTACAGTAGATGGTTTACAATCTCACTTTTTGTTTTTACTGTAATTGTCTTCTCGTGCATTTACTGAGGTGTTCCTGTAGAGATAAAGAGTAAGTGTGCACACCAAACAGCTGCATGCATGAGGTGAAGCCGGTTTAAGATGTTTTGTATAAAAAGCACCACCTTTTTTTTTAATTGTTTTGTAAGTTTTGATGTCTAATTTATTCTTAGACTTTCTTTTTGAATATTACATTGTAAGAATTTGGCCATTTGTTTTTAGATGCGGGGGGTACTTTTGCTCGTTTCTACTTGAAGAATAGCGTTTCTGTTTGACTGTCCTGACTATCTCAAACAGCACATACTGTATAATCAGCAGGTTTACTGATTCCAAGTTTTTCGTCATGGTTCACTTAAATGTATAAACCTCCATTTGCATGTCCTGTTACAGTACTTTGTTTGTTTTTTGCTTGATCCTCACTTCATTTTTGCTGTACAATTAGTACTTAATGTGTAAACGCAGCAGAGCTCTTTCATTAGCCTGTGCAAAAAAAAAAACAACCCCAACATCTGTCATCATCAAATCGGGATAGAAAAACATTTCTCTCTGATGCTGGAGATTCTTTCATCTGCTGTCCGTAGAGCCACTTTACTGTCTGTGAACATGAAACGGATCCATGTGTGACGCATGAATCGTACGGGCTTCAGGAATCAGTGTTTGGATAGTTTCAAAACTGGACTTCATGAGGTCCTGAACATATGACATCTTCAACAGAGTGAAAGGAAAATGTACTTTTTTTTTTCTTTTTTAATTTAATGTAAATGAATGTCAGCATTGTCAACAAAAATAAACATTTGGTTTAAGGTACAAAGTCTTTGTTTTGTTTTTTGCCCTGATCACAATGAGCCCACTGTGCACTGCTTTCTATACCAGCGGTCCCTAACCCCCAGGCCCACCGGTCCACGAGCGAGAGTTGAGGCTCAGGAGTGAAATTGATGGTTTTCAGGGTTTTTATCGTTAACTCGGTTTCTCTGGGTCCTTTCCCTTGTGTTATGAATACATTTTCTATATATTTTCATACACTTTTATTTGTTTTGTAGTTGTCTTATTTTGAAAGAAATGTTTATGCGTTACCAAATTCATGGGCCGCATTTGTAGACAGATTAAGTCACAGCGACGCGCCGAAGGCTGTCCAAATTCGTTGACTCCTCCGAATGCAGCCGACAAATGCGTCCTCCTTTTCACCCAATTTGAATGAATTTGATGTGTCGGGTGTGTCCTTTGTGGCCCACCATATCCCAGAATTCATAGCGCGGCCCAGCCAAACTCCAGTTTCCGGCAATGGCGACCGCTACTAAATTTTAAAATGACTCTTATTAATCTTTCTGGATCACAAAATAAACTTTTAACATATTTTCAGGCGAGAATGTGGGGGTGTGTAAACTTCAAATATCTGCTCGGTTTATCAAGATATCGCATATTTGCAAAAGTGCTTCGACGTTTTCGGAGCTCGAGGATCACTAGAGCCACCGAGAATGGCACAACTCCCAGCACATCATTTTCAGATCACCGCGGGCTTTCGCTACTCAGGTTAAACGTAATATATTAGTCACTTAGACAACCGAAAAATGTTATTGTTTGTCTTTTTCAATGTTTTATTTGTTCGCGAGTAAATCGGTTCGGCTGAGATTAAAGTTATTAGATTAGATAAAATAAAGCTTTATTAATCCCCTGGGTGGGTTCCTCCATGCTTTTCTCACAGCTGAATAAACGTCAAACAGAAAACTGATTAAACAGAAGTGTGAAATGGTCGAGAATTTACGCCAGTGTCCTGTTATATTTTAGATGACAAGGAGCAGACGGCTGAGTTTATTAAACTCCACCGACAGCAGTGACGCTAATCTGAAGGCTAGACCGTCCAATTTCACAGCCGTTTACTTCCGGCCTACCCGACCTCCTGAGGACCCGGCCTACATTGACCGCGAAGGCCGGGTCCTCAGGAGGATGCAGCCCATGAATTTGGACACGACTGATGTTACTTTTTCAAGAGGACGCTGCTAATAAAGTTACACAATTACACAGTGACTTCGCTTTTATTATTGTATTTACAAAATACCACAGTTTTTGTCTTGGTCGTATCATTTTATTTTGTTGTATTTATCTGCAACACCTTAAAGGCCGGTCCGAGAAAATACTGGCTGACATTAAACCGGTCCGTGGCGCAAAAAAGGTTGGGGACTGCTGCTCTATACAATAACAAAGGCACTCTTTCAAGAGCCTGCAGTGCAGCATCTTCCTCCCTGAGCTTCCTCAATACAGCCTCCTCTGCATGACATACAGATGCATACAGAGTCAAAAACTGGCCGTCATTTGGTTAAAGTAATACATGCAGATGGTGCTGAGTTGTGACTTTTATAAGCATTGTCTATAGATTTTTATGGGACCTATAATTTACTTACTGGCTGACAAATATGGAAACAAATACACATTAAGCGCTGTACATAAATAGAATAACCCAGTTTTAACCTAAGCAGCAGAAACAATCAATGAACATTAATGACAAAAACAACAGGATATATTACAAATACATTAACCGTATTACTGTAGTTCTAAAACCTTTTCCAAACTGTACAATGCACAAAAAGGGCGAACCTGCATTTCTGTCTGCGCAAAACGGCCTCTTCTGTTCTTATCGTGTTCCTGTGTTTTGTTAGTTGAACAGGCCATTAGCAACATCTGCACTGGCATGCGAGGGTGCTGCGGCTGGCTCATTCCATAGTAAGTGAATCAAACCTAAAAGCGCTGCCACCTGACCACATTAGCATCAGCTGTGTTTGGGTTTGTTTGTTTTTTGCGATATAACTGGTGCTGAAATTTTGTGTTTTTATTTATTTATTTATTCTTTATTTTTCCAAGTGTCTTTGACCCCTCATAACTTCAGTTTGGGTTTCCACACTATTTTATATATGTATGTAGATCAATTTCCGAACCATATTATTACACATTCACAGGTGTAAAAATACAGATGTAGCAAAAAACAATTTTGGCATAAAAGGAAAAAGAGCTAGAAGCTGAGCCTGGAATCAAAATTTGGATAAAAATGAATCCTTAAATATGCTAAATCTTGTTTTAGCAGAGTACCTGACCTTCAAAGTTGGCCTAAAATCCCCTTTTTGACCGTTTTTGTTTTGACGGAGGACAACAAAAACCCCCAACTGGTTATAGAAAAAAATCTGCACTGAACAAATCTAAGGTTTTGGCTTTCAGCTATGACACTTGAGTGGGTAAAAAACACATCAATTACATAGTACAAAGTTTCCACCCGCCCTTTCCAACCACCCAAAATGATGGCAGGAAATAATGCGTGAATATTTGAGGTCTTTAGACGCAGGACTTTTAATTCCTCATTTTTCCATGCTTGATTTCCTGCTCTATATGCAATAACAGGCAAATAGTTACAGCATGCTCTACAGGAAGGTACTGAGTGTGTTATCCACAGTGGCTAGATGCAGGTACTCGGGAAGGCTGCTCTCAGACTCGACCTCTGACCCCTGGTCGCTGGTGTCCTCCTTGCTCTGACTTGGTAGCAGCTTCTTCCTTCGCACAGAACCTCGCGAGCGACGCTCCAAACACGTCAAGATCATGTGGGCGAGGTCCTGCTGGAGCCGCTGGACGTTTTCTCTGGAAGAGAAAGCACCATGTTGAAAGAGTGAATCTCAGATGCGGAGGTGCATGTGAAAGGATTTTATCTCTTTTTTTGCTCACGTTGTGGGTGGAGTAGGAAGATCGTAGTCTTCACCAGTTTCACCTGTCAACCAGTAAGTTGTTTCTGTGCCTTTACCCTAAAAAACCCCACATATTCATCACAGTCACTGGCATCAGTGTCGCAGTGAAGATTTTTGTCACTGTATCTCAATTTAATTTGGCTGACATGTTGCTACATTGAATGAAGAGACCAACCTTTACCTTCAGGTATGTTTCCCCTCTCATCTCGTACTCAAACTTGCAGTTTGTTCTCTCCAGGATATCTATGGTAGGCTGACTGACATGGATCCGCAGGGCTGTGAGATAAAAAGAAAGACAACAGAGCTTGGCTGTGGTCACTTTATTTAATTAGGCTGACTGCTGGCTTCTATAATTGCGCTAGAGTAATGTACGGGAAGTCATTCATGTAAAATAACGAGAACAAAGGAAGCGGCTGGAGGAAAATGTCAGTGTAAATCAGTTTGTTCATTACATGTGTCCACTCACGGTGTCCAGTAGATTCCATACGAGATGCTGTGTTGACCGTGTCTCCGAATAAACAATATCTGGGCATCTTTATTCCCACGACACCCGCCGCACAGGGACCTGAACCCACAAACAACCAGGAGACAGAAGGATTAGTGTAAAGATCAGCAGGAGGTGAATTGCTTTGCCAAAACGACTAGTTTAAAAAATGAAAAACAAAGAAGAAGAGACCTGAGTGTACACCGATTCGTATCCACACAGGAATACCAGGAAGATGCCGGAGCTGGAAGGTGCCCATGAATGCCAAGATGTCCAGCGCCATGCGGCAAATATCCACTGCATGCCTGTTCCCGTTTCTCCTTGGAAGACCAGAAGCAACCATGTAGGCATCCCCTATTGTCTCCACCTGAGGATCGTAAAGGAAACCATGATGTTCGTGCTCATTGCCAGGTGCCTGAATCTCTTCGGTTTCATCAATGCCAATACCTTGTACACATCGTGGTGGTCGACGATGCTGTCAAACCCCTTGTAGATGTCGTTAAGCATGTCCACAACTTCCATCGGCGTGCTGTACTGGCACAGAGTGGTGAAGCCAACTATGTCACTGAAATATATTGTAACTTCATCGTACAGCTCTGGCTCCACAGCGCCGGTCTCCTTCAGGCTTTTAACCACCGGGCTTTTAACCACAGAGAGAAACAGATAATAAAGAAAAGACATTTTTTCCATTGAGATTTCATTCTGATTTTGAGTTGGCTAAACCAAAGCCGCCCAAGTTTCCCCAACAGTTCATCCATCCATTTCATCCATGTATCCTTTATTTTTATATAACTATCCTTTTTAAACAGTTCAATAATGCTACTTGTTACAACCATTTAACTGTTAATTTACACTAACGTTTTGATCATTAATTAACACTAATTATTTTAATTATTTACTCATAATTAAGGTAACATTTCTAACCATTTAAAGTGACAAATGTATGCTAATTTATTAACTATTTAAACATTAATTTGTGTTAGCTTTTTAAAAACTATTTAGCTTTTAATTAATAGGGTTACTATTAGACTAGGCCTTTTATTAGTCAGTTTGTATTAACTATTCATTTAACAATTTTATTCAACAATGTATGGTAACTTTTTAACCATTTATAGCCATTCATTAATGCTAATTGTTTAACATAAGATCAGATAAGATAACCTCCATTAGTCCCACTGTTTTTTTTTTTTACAGCAGAAAGTGGACAGTGCAAAGTTACAGAAGCAAAAATGAAGAAAAAACACTGGAGATAATAAGAATAAGATACTGTACACAATAGAATAGAATAAAATACTATATACAACAGAATAAAATGCAATGTGGTCAGAAAAAGAAAATTGCACATAGTGTTATTGCACATGTGTGGTCAGCTGCGCAGTCGTTGTTGTGGAGTCTGACAGCAGCAGGAAGGAAAGACCTGTGGAATCTCTCCGTCCCACATTGTGGGTGACGCAGCTACTGAAGGCGCTGCTAAGAGCAGTCAGTGCTCAGTGATGAAAGACAAGCTGGAGAACACAGTAGTGGACCATCACCTCACATCATGGATGCTGGAATACCTCACCGACCGACCACAGTATGTGAGAATTCCGGCATGTGTGTCGGACAGGGTCGTCTGCAGCACGGGGGCCCCACAAGGAACGGTTCTGGCTCTGTTCCTCTTCACCATCTACACTGCAGACTTCTCCCACAACTCCACCCAGTGCTTCCTTCAGAAGTTCTCTGATGACTCTGCAATAGTCGGCCTCATCGCTGACAGGGAGTACAGAGAACTGACCCAAGGCTTTGTGGACTGGTGCCAGCAGAACTACCTCCAGATCAACACCAGAAAAACCAAGGAGCTGGTGGTAGACTTCCGCAGGCACAAACATCCTCCACTGCAACCACTGAACATCCAAGGTATGGACACTGAGGCTGTGGACAGCTACAGGTACCTTGGTGTTTATCTGAACAATAAACTGGACTGGACTCATAATTCAGACACCCTCTACAGGAAAGGGCAGAGCAGGCTGTACCTGCTGCGGAGTCTCAGATCTTTTGGAGTGAAGGGCCCACTCCAAAAGACCTTCTATGACTCTGTGGTGGCCTCAGCCATCTTTTACAGTGTGGTCTGCTGGGGTGGCAGCATCTCTGCCGGGGACAGCAAGAGACTGAACAGGCTGATCCGCAGGGCCAGCTCTGTTCTAGGATGCCCTCTGGACCCAGTGGAGGTGGTGAGTGACAGGACAATGGTGGCTAAGCTGTCATCTCCCACCCCATGCAGGAGACTCAGCAGTGAGACTAAAACATTATTTAACCACTAATTTACATATTTCAAATATTTAATCCAGTAGTTTATGCTAACTTTTAAAACGCTTTAACCGTCCGTTTACAAAAATTATTTTAACAATTCAGCCAAACAATTTAAAGTAACCCTTCTAATCATTTATTGTCATTAATTTATGCTAGCTTTTTAAACTATATACTGTAACTACTAACTTATCTATTTCAACTATTTAATCCAATAGTTTATGCTGTTTAAACTCAAATTTATATTCACTTTTAAAAATTATATAACTATAAATGTATACTACCCATTAAAAATATTCAATCCAACAATTTATGCTTAGCTGAACTTTTACAGCCACTTAGCAGGTTTAGCATATTTCTTCTTCAAATTTTGACTTGTTTTTGGAGGCATAGTACATACACGGCCATTCACATTTACACCTAATTTAGAATCACCAATAAACTTAACATGTCTTTGAACTCTGAGAAGAAACCATGCAACGTAGAGAAAACCAACGTAGGCAAGGGGTGACCTTCTTGCTTTAAGGTGACAGTGCTAACCACTGAAACTCAGTGCTGAAATAAAACTAATTCTCTAACAGTGCATGAATGATTTAGTATCTATGTCCTGATTGTTCTAAGTGTCTAATGATGTGCATTTCTTCTTTAAGTGTAAACAAACCCAGGCAGCAGCATAAAGTTAAGATTGTCAGCTCGATCCCTCTCAGCTTTGTAGAGGGCCGTTCTCTCTTCCACCAGGTACTCCAGGTTTCTGGAATACATCTGTAGCCGTCTGATCATGTTATCCAAGTAGCTCTCATTTTCCTGATTATGGATTTTACTGGAGTGATGAAGAGAAGAAGAAAAGGGATATGAGGAGGGAGATATATTTAGAAATCTGTAATCCGTTTCCCAGAAACTATAAAGGCTACACCAGGACATGCACACTGATAGCTGAAAACAGCAATAACATAAAGAGAGCATTATTACCTGATGATTTTCCCCAGATAAATTTCCACTTTCTTAAAGTCAGGTCTTTTTTCTGGGTCCTCTTCCCAGCAGCTTTTTATCAACGCGTACACCTTACAGGAGGAAAGAACAATTTGAATACAATACAGACAAAACAGATACTGAAAATGAAATAAAGCTGGCACATGAATAAAAAAAAACAACCTCTAATTCTTTCTCTGAAGCTGTCTCAAAGTTAAGATCAGGTCTGAAGTAGGATGACATGAGCCTGGACAGTTTTTCTGTTGAGAAACACACAGAGACGCAGCTGGCATTGTAGTGTAGCTCCAGATCAAACAGGTCTTCTTTCTTTCACTGTGAACTTGGTGGTGCAGAGATGATCATTTGCAAACAAAATGACTGTAACTGTCACGTGTTGCATTTGAGTGTTGGAAACCTGATCGGTCGGAGCAGGATTCAGTGTAGAAGGTGTTCTTCCTGAGAACAATCTCTTGCGCAATGATGGCAAAACTGTAGATGTCTCCTTTCTGAGACGTGCCCTCGTTCCTCAGATGCTCCGGAGCTGTCCACAAGTCTGACAGGATGATGTGGAGACAGACAAACGTTAGCAGGTAAAGAAGAGAACAAAAAGATATTTCAGGAGGATTTTTGATTGTGGCGTCACCTTGGAAGGGGCTAAGAAAAGCATTGCAGCCAAAGTCTGTGATCTTCACCACCATGCGGTTGTCCACCACACAGTTGGTGGATTTGAGGCGACCGTGAACCTGAATGTCACTGGCATGGAGGTAAGACATGCCCTGCACAGAGGATTCAGAGCAACATTACACCTTCCACTGGTGGAAGTAACGAGATTTATGGAAAATCAAAGAGGCGGTGAGTAATCTGGTGTTTAATGACCTCTGCTGGCAGCCAGAGGCAAGTGCAACAGCAGCTCCCATAACACAGGTCTGCAAAAGCAATTTATTTTTTCAGTCGCATGGGATATTTTTGGTAAATGTTATGTTTTTTAGGGTGCTGAATCCTCAATTTCCCTCCATTACATACAGTTTGCTTTTGCAAAACATGAGGAGTTTACATTAAACTAAAAACATGAGTTAAGAAAACCTGACGAAATTGAATTTTTAAAATATTTTTCCTCGTTTCAGTGAGTAAAAATCTATGAGAAACAGTCAAAAAATCCTATGCACCTTTTGGTTGCAGACCTGTGTAATCCTGCTCTTCATTTAAACCAGTGGTTCTTAACCTGGGTTCGATCGAACCCTAGGGGTTCGGTGAGTCGGTCTCAGGGGTTCGGCAGAGCCTCCGCTATGACATGCATGGCTCATTTTGTGCACCAGTAAAAAACACATCTATGTCTTGAATTTGAAAAAAATCATATTTTATTTTTCACTAAAGAGGGGTTCAGTGAATGCACATATGAAACTGGTGGGGTTCGGTACCTCCAACAAGGTTAAGAACCACTGATTTAAACCAAACCTTTTTAATAATTTTAAGCCAGAAAAAAATACTTATATAAAAGCTTACTGTGCCTTCACAGAGTCTGACTTCTCAAACAACAAGCTTAGAACAAAAAACCCCCACCAACACTTAAATGTTACATTTTAAATGTTTAATCATTTAATTATTAACTAGTGGGATAATATTGAGTCTTTCTGGTAAGTTGCCAAGTTGTTTATCGCACTGTGACATCAATCAAACTGATCAAACTTTAGAGGCACAGTCTTTTAATGGCTTTGTTTTGATCACAGTTGTTACAGATAAGGAGGCCTCTTCACTATATGTACTTCTTATTGAAACTATAAATCCATTTTCTTTATACTTGTCCACCCTTCAGCTCACAGTGACAACATGACTAAAGATAGAGTTTAAAAATTGGTTCTTTGCAAAGTTGTTTGTTATGTGTAGATACAACACTGGTTCATCTCTTGAGTCAGGAGCCTTTTTTATGCTTGCATAGTCTACTGGACTAAAAATGAGTGAAAAAGCAGCCAATGTCTAAATGAAAACTTTAAAAGACTTTCAGAAAGCCTGCAAAACTATTGCTTAAGAGTCGTTTGAACAAAGCAACAAAATCTGGCTCCTTGGAAGCAAACTATGAAGACATGAGGGGACTTTTGCACAGCGCTGTGTAATCCTAGCAGTCATATTACACTCAGTTTGTCCGTTTGGCTTTTGAGAGAACTTCTAAAGTTTTAGTAAACGATTATTACTCACGTAAAATAGCGAACCTTCCTTTCTTTTTGATGATGAACGTGTTCTGGGTTCAGTTTATTATACAGTAACAGGTGACGTGAGCCCATTGCAGTTTACATCAGGTACAAAAGTTTATTACCAGTTATTCAGGGATCTTTTATGTCACACTGCATGAATGGAGAGTAATATTGACTAACACTAAGTTTCACAACCCTTTTTCAGTTATGTATTAAGACAGATTGCTACTAACTATGTCAAGCTCTCAGTACAAAAGCTGATCCTGTCATTCATGGCATTGTCCTCTGTAATGATTTATGGTGTTTAGTGAATGCTGCTGCTTTATGGCAGACACACGTGACCGTTTTTCCACTCAGGGCGGCGAGTCACAAGTCAATCTACACTTGTGTGGTCTCTTATCATGCCACATACAAGTTTGATAATTGTTCTGCTCACGGGCAAAGTCGAGCACTTCTCTCTCACCTTGGCGATGTCGTACATGACAGAGATCTTGAACTCCCAGTCCATGAAGGTCTCCTCTGGGTATGAAATCTTGTCATTCAGCACATACTTGGAAAAAGAAAAAGACACCCCAGTTCTGCATTAATACACTTTTATTCTTCACACTTCTTGACGCCTGTGTTTAAACTGAGACCTGAAGATGGATTTAAATGGAAAGTTTTGCTATACGTACCCTGAGGGAGCCTCGCTCGCCATACTCAAACACGCCAAAGACACCGTGATCTAACTTGACTGTGCCGTAAAACTTTGTGAGGTTGTTGTAGTCGATGTGCAATAGCTGCAGCGGGGGGGCAAACATGTGGAGTGCAAACATGAAAGTTTGGATAAACATTAACAAAGAGGGCTGGCAATAAAAGGATTTCAGTGTGATAAGACGTCTTACCGCATTGAGCTCCCTTTTCTGGGTTTTATCAAAGTTCCCATCCGAGTTCTTCAACTCCTTCAAGATCACAATCTGAAAGAAATATTGCGGAAGCACCAACCAGATTACATCTGCTAACTCACTTTCATCAGTGCAAAAGCACTAGATGCCGACTGATTTGGAAAACACTGCAGGATGCTGTCCATCTACCTTCTTATCGTAGAGCGCACAGCGGATCTTGAACTTCTTTTTCTTCTTACTTTCAATCTAATGGGGGTTAGAGGAAGGTCGGTGTCACAGCATTCTTAAAGCTGACTTGACTGAGGTGTTTACACCTCACTTACATTAAGGGAGATGACGTTGATGTCATCATTTTCCATCAGCGCGATGAGATCAGAGTTCATGTGGGACCAGCGCTTCCTGAGCAGTCGATCTCTTCTGTTCTGTCTATGCGGGAAAGAAAAAACTGCATCAGGAGATTATTGGTAAAGGTTGGTTGCACGAAAAGCATCTGACTCCTATGTTTATAAAAGGCAGCTTTCAATTTTAATTTCATGTCATGAGTCCATGTTTTAGAGAGTGTAATAGAGCTATAACCTGTATAGTACATACAGACTTTCAGATTATTTTTCATGTAACCTGAAAGTCCGTATATACACAGCGCTAAAAGATAATTGTAGCACCTTTTAATCAGAGTGCAGGGACACTAATCTGGTCAGTTTAGAGGAGGTTAGTTCAGTTTCAGGTGGAGGTCGCTGACATTTTCTTCCCTCTTCATCTTTTCTGACGGTTTTTTCACTACTTTTGCATTTTTCTGGGGTCAGTGTCACTCCTGGTGGCATGAGGTGATACCTTGACCCTACAGAGGCTCCACAGGTAGTCCAGCTCCTCCATGATGGCACATTAATACGTGCCATTTACAAAAGGTTTGCTGTGTCTCCCGGGACAGTCTCAAGAGCACAGAGGAGATTTCAGGACACAGACAGTTACTCTGGACAGGCCTGGAGAAGATCTTTAACCCATCAGCAGGACCTCTATCTGCTTTTTTGTGCAAGATGAGAACTGTCAAAGCTCCAGCAGGACACTAGTGTTAATGTCAGACAATCAGAACAGACTTCATGAAGCTGGTTTGAGGGCCCAGCGTGTTCCAGTGGGCCCTGTGCTCACTGCCCAGCACTGTGGAGCCTAATTCACATTTCCACAGAATACCAAAACATGCAGGTCCACCACTGGAGCCCTGTGCATTGCACAGATGAGAGCAGGTTCATTTGAGCACATGTGACAGAAGTGAAAGGGTTTGGAGAACCCGTGGAGAATGCAATGCTGTCTGTAACATCCTTCAGCATGACTGGTTTGGTGGTGGGTCAGTGATGCACTGGGGAGGCATAAACATAGAGGGACACAGAGATGTCTACAGACAACGGCACCCTGACTGGCATCAGGTATCAGGATGAAAACTTTCCTCTGAATACACAGCAATGCCCGTCCTTATATGCTGAGAGTATGCAGGAAGTTTCTGGACGATGATACCGATGTCTGGCCTCCACACTTGCCTGACATCTTTGGGACTTTCAGTTTCAGCCCATCTGAAGCTGTCAGGTTGCACCTCAGACTGTCCAGGAGCTCAGTGACACCCAGGTCCAGATCTGGGAGTAGATCCCCCAGGACACCATCCATTATCTCATCAGGAGCATGTTGTAAAGTGGCCTAGCCTGCTGCTTCTTTTCTTCAATTTGATTTTTGGGGTGTCTTTGAATTCAGCCCTTTGTAGGTTGATCATTACATTTCCATTACATTTTGGGGCACTTTTTCACTCCCCATCAATGTGGATATCCACTGTGATTTTTTTCCCATTAAAAGCTGCCGTGTTTTCAAAGTTTTCCTGCAATTTTTGGAGCAGTGTATCCAAAAATTGCAGTGTATCTACCATACTACTATATATGCCATATGATGGGGCTAAAATCATTCATGCAAATTCATGACCTTTTGCAGAGAATGCAAACATTTAATTGAAATCTGCCACACACTTAATAACTCCCTGTTATTCTCATGTTCTATGTGCTACGGCATACCTGTAGAAAATAAAGGCGATCGTGGCCACTACGACCACAGTAACAGCCAACACAATCACAATGACGTTGTGAATCGCAGGGCCTGCAGTAATAAAGACAAAAAAGCTTCTGACACACAGAGGACAAAAGATAAACATGGGCCGAGCGTTCAAGTGCCATAATATTTAAGCTTATCTCAGATAGGGCTGTGAGGAGGTCATCTACAGGAAACAAAAGAAGAACTGAGCCATAAAACCACTTCATATAAAACATGCAAAAGTTGATGCATGTGGAGCAGTTTGTGGTTGCTATAACTTTTCCTCCTGTTCATACCCACCATTAATGCTTATTAAATGAAAACAGGGACACAGAGAGGTGCTTAAACCACAGCTGAAGCCTTACATATAATTCACCGGAACCTTGGATTAGTGCAAGTCTTTGAAAACGACCTGACTGAGCGGATGCAAACTGATCAGGCCTTGTTGTGGAGATCTAAATCATTATGGTGGACATGCCTTCTTTCTAGAGGACAAAAAAGGAAGTTCTCTTAACATAAATCTTTAAAATATTAAGGTTAAGACATATTTTGAGGTTGTGCCCACTGAACTCAATGATATAGCTAAAC